>NC_133769.1:106767646-106769168 GCF_003597395.2 Chelonoidis abingdonii
GAACTGTATCCTGAAAGGGATTTCAGTATCACCTAAATCACTGCATCAATATTGTGCATGTCATTCATGTGTCAACACTGTCTCTAGTGCCCTGCATTGCTGGTGCAGGTCTTCTTCAGGTAAGTGAGGAGTTTTGAATATCATACAACATCCAAATATACTGTTATATTTCCTGAGATGCATGAACCATTCTTCAACTGACTGTATTGCACAATCTAGCACCTGGTTAAACAATTCAACTTTGAATTGTTGTTTTGGGGTCTCTTATGGGATTATCTGTGCCTTGTAATCAAAATGTCTCTGTTCAGTGACTCTGTATTCTTGAATTGGTGGAAAATAGCTTCAGTGTGAAGTTCCTCCTGTCATCTTCTGTGCACTCTTCAGAACATTTTGAAATCCCTCATCTGACCGGTAAGACTTTGCTTTGTCCAGTCGTTCCATTGCTCCAGTATATCCAGATCAACACCTTGGAGTCTCTTGCTTATACATTTATTTCAAACAGTATGTAATGCCACAACACTAAGCCACACAGAAATTTGAAGTTATGTATGTTTCTGGTGATTCCATTTCCCTCTGCCACTTTCTCCAGAACAGTTCCTGTCATAGCATTATCCTCCATAATGGCACTATCTTCCCAATTGGTATTTGATAGGCTTTATCACCTCCACTCGACTTTCCCATCGTGTTGGCACTCAGTGGTTTCAGTGTCAAGAGAAGTTCCCGAGTTGCTTCAAAATTTTCCATCGATGAGTTGATGCAGAGAAAAAATACATAGATGCTTTGAATTACATTAAAAAATTCAGCAGCCTCACTAGAAGCTGATGCTGCATCACTGACCTGGGACAAAAAAGCTTGAGGGTTTAACTTCAGATCTGGTGTCTGCACTCCTTGTTCTTTCCTCTCATGTTGGCACCATTAATCATTGCCTTGACCTCTCATGTCAGCTATCAGAATTCTCGTATCTTCCAGCTTTTTAAGAAGCACATTGTCATACCAGGCTCCTCTAGTACATCTCAATGTCGATAAATTCAAGAAAAATGCTCTGACAGTCACCATTGCAGGATATTTTCACAAGGTACTGTTTTGTTAGAAAACACACCATTAAAGTCATTGTTCATTTGTTCATATGGCTGATGTCAAGTGGCAGTCCGAATAACAGAGTAATATCTTGCTGACTTCAGATCTGCCCAATCTTCTGTTTGACTTTTGTTGCCAGTAACTGTATGATCTCATTTTGAATTGTTTTTCCAAGGTAGTGATGTGTGTACATTTCTTGGGTGGTGACTCTTCTTAGATGCTCCTGGAATACAGCATCAAACTCACCATCAGCTCCACAATTTAAGGAAGTTTCCATTGTTTGCACATACAGCTGATCTGATGTGCCACACAGTACTAGGTTTTGGGTTGCAATCATTCTCACAATGGCAATGAGCTTTTTCAGAACTTTTGCCAGTAAAGAGACTCTGATGCAACTTCTCTTGATGCTCCTCATCTATGGTGGCCTTTAACCTTTAGTCACAGT
>NC_133769.1:106769268-106838255 GCF_003597395.2 Chelonoidis abingdonii
GCTTGCCAGACGCTAGAGAACTCGTCCGCAATATCTCGCCTGCCTCCCATCCCCCCGCTGAAGCTATTGAGGCTCTCGCAAAGCGGTCCACATGGGGCTACTGAATGGAGCACATAGCTCCTCGCCCCGCACTATTTATACTATTCCTGACTTTTGGTCTAGCCACAGTGGCCAGTCAGAGGTAAACGAATGGATCTATATCATCCTCTCCTGACACTTAATACAACCGCAGGAGGCAGGCAGCTCGTCTTGTTGTAGTGCACATTGTCCTTCTAGTTGCAGATGGCGCTTCAATGCCTGCAGTACCACGAATGTCTTGCAAATAAAATGCATAGGTGTTGAAAAGTACCTACTAGGGGGAACGCGAAAGGCTGCCTTGGCTGGAGCAGAGAACAAGTGCTATCTATGGCAGTATTACTTCATAAGGCTTTTGTTAGTTCCTCCAAAATCGAATCGATTCATGGGGAGGATGAAATTTTGGCGGCAGTATATAGTTCGCTCCAACGCATCACCAGACATGTTAACGAATATTGATTCAGGGGACCAGCTGTAAACCAAACTAATGGCTGCAGACTGGCGAGCGATGCATCTATGACACCTGGTAGGTGAGGTTTTCTCAATGCTGATCTAAATACTGCACACGTGTCAGCTCTTATTCCGCTCGCTTGATACAGAATGAAGGACACTTCACTCTGGGGAGCAGTCGCTTCCAGTGGCTTCCACTGTTCGTTTGGAAATGCTCTCTCTGTGGTCCCGCTAAGGATGCGACGGCAGGACTGGTTAATCTTGGGTCGCAAAAGATCGCTGGCTGTTGGGGTTTACGGTACTGCTGTGTTGCTATCCCACGGTCATCCTTCATCTCATCTTCCTCTCCCACTCTTCCCCCTCGGCTACATCCTAGAAACATTGATATTTCAATCCCAATAGTTGAATCCAGCCGCGACAGGCCCAGGTGGGGCGACTAGTGGTAGCGCCGAACCCCAAACTGGTTGCCATGTAAGGTCAGGCTCAGCGGCAGTTGTTTGTTGCGTACGGCATCAGAGGACGGCGACCTTCCTGTAATTCTCTGCGTTCTCTGCATTTAGCTGGTGTGAGGCCCTGGTTCTAAGGCTAGCCCTTCAGCTTTACATCTGGGTGGCGACTGCCAGTAGTTCATAACTCCAAACGGTGGAATGGGGTTGCCCCAAGTTGATTTCAGCCAGGACTACTAACTTTGTAATCCTTTTTCATGGGAGAACTTTTTCCAATGTTCTGTCATTTTGGTAAGCGCCAGCAGTGTATAGGAGGGGCACCATGAGTCCTCACCCCAGGTGAGGGGGGCTGACCAGAAAGTCGTGGCGAGATTCAGATCCAGACCTTACCTGTGTGGTTCAGCTGGCGCTTTCTCTTCGATTAACTCATGGAGCACTAGTATTATTGTGGTACGCGGGTGCCTATATTCGAGAGCTACTAGGGCACTTTGGCTCTACCTGTGTGTGCGGCTGCACCTACGACCGCGGAGTGGACGAGTCGGGCAAACTCCTACAAGGGAAATCTCAATTCAAAAAGTGTGTGTTTCGCGGGGCTCTCGGCTATATATAGCTGTTTGACAGCCTGGCCGTGTGTGGCATCACAGTGTACTGTCAATACCGTGTCTGAGAGGCCCCTTTACACTCAAGAGTGGTCGAGAAACCAAGGCAGGACTTTGGCTGACAGGGTGAAGTCGGCCTCCCATGTGATCGCTCAATCTCTTGCTCCCGCATGTGCTGTTTCTAAAATACCTGAGAGGGTACGTTGTAGCGGCTGCCGATGGGACTCGGTCATGACTCCCCACACGGCGAACTGCTGCCGTGCTCCAGGCACGTCTCGCTCTCGCGCCCTCGCCCGCATTTCAGCCGCGTGGTAACCTCATGTCCTCCACGATCCAGATAAGTCTAAGTTCTTTCTTGAATAGTCCTCATGACTGCGATAGACCGAAGAAGAATGGGAGGGGGACGCTCGCCATCGACAGCATTGAGGGATTAGAGCAGATTGAAGTGAAGCATGGGTCAGTTCTTGCGGAGAACACCCCTTTCATACAAGCGGCCACAGAGGGTACGCTCATTTCTAATAACTTGACTCTTCTTTCATCAAGACTAGCCGTGTTAGTCTGGACCTGTAAAAGCATCAGAGAAATCCTGTGGGCACCACGGTGGGTTGGATTACACATGAGCACCTGTCTTAGCCTAATGTAGCTGCTACGGATTCTCTGCTGGCTTTCTTCTTGTAGGGCAGGCAGCTCTGTTTTTAGAAACCACAAGGGAGGGATTGATTCTGGTCTAGTGGCCCGTGAGTCGTAAGGGCCAAGTTGTAGGGTTTTGCTCGTGTTTCACTGACCCCCTGGGAGATCTGAATTTTAGGCGCGCGATATGGGGCTACATCATGTTGTAGGAGATAAGCAGCAGACAGTTGCCCAAGAGAAAAGGAGAAAAGAGCATCGAGATGATCCGTTGCCGAACAAGTTTTCTGGCAGTAGACGGTACAGAACAACGCTCTCTGGGTAACATCTCGACTGCTATCGCATTGCAAAGGACGCGGGCAGATGAGCTTGGTGATTGCTCGCTTGGTGAGCGCTTGAGCAGCTGTCGCCTCTGTCTCCATTCGTCATCTCAGTACCCAATGGTGACGGGAAAAACTAGAGGCGCGCACCACGGTTTCTGGGCTGCCGTGCTATTGTTTCTGCGAAGGGCCAATCCAGGAGAAAAGGTGCCCGCAAGCGACTGATCTGCTGATGTTTTCCCGAAGCAAGGACATGACTGACGACATTTTTACCAGAACCCCCCACCGACCATTATCAATTAGCCTGTCTAGGGGGCGGGGATCATGGTGGACGCGAGATAGATAGGGTGCCTTGACGGACTCCCAGCCTACTCCCACAGTCCTCAGCAGTCTCTTAAACATTTTGCTTCTTGGCTGATTGCCCGCACAATGGTGTGACAGCTAATACACATTCGGGGTGTCTCGCACTGGTCTCACGTGAAGCAGCTTCACAGTCTACTCTCCCGCGCACCCGCCGGCACGGAAATGCAAGTAAATAAACCATCCTTGGATATCTTACAATGTCACCCTCTTTGTACTGAAGTGCTGCTGATAGATGGCGATGCTGCAGCGCACTGACGGCATTATCTGCTCCTCCTCCCGCATCGTCCCTCGATGGCTACAGACTGCTGTCGACAGCGAGAAACTGTTATCGTCTCCCCCTGTTGGTTGTGCACTGCAATGTCTCAGTATGAATGGATGCGCAGTATAGATTATGCCCTTGTGAATAATTTTGAAGCAAAATGGGGATTTGACTCACTTGACGAGTCACCCTACACTGAAATCCCATTTTATGGTTAATAATAATAGAGTCTAGTACTGGGACTGAAGAATAGGACATCGAACCTCGGGGAATAATCATACACCCAGCAGTGGTATCACCGCACGACAGTGGAGTGCTGCTGGTGCTCCTTCAGTCTCGTCGACGATCGAGTGGCGACCAATTGCGACAAGTAACGCAATTACCTTTTCGCTTTCCACCTACCTGGGCTACCACATGCCGGGAGGCCAGTCCCCACTTGTGCCCCCATATTGTTGCCTTGATGTTATGGTTAAGAATGGATGAATAAGGAATTCATCCGAACACTGTTAAGTAGTTACTCGCACCGGTTTAACATGAGGGGGTCAGCCTCCATGGAGCTATGACAGTCCATGTGCAGCCTTCGAATCTTTTCTTACACAAGAGAGGAAAGGGGTTCTGGATGAAGCTCAAGCCCCCAGGTGATAAGATGAAGACAGTAGCAGGCCTGATATGACACATCAGCCGGCTCATTGTATCTGCTACGGACCTCCCTCTGTCAGACACACACACTGTAGGGGACTCGATTCCCGGCTATTTCACCCTAGGATGCCCAGTTAGCTACGCGCCAAGACTTCAGCCCAGGAACCACTCCCTGGGACCTATCTACCACTGGGAGTGCAGAGAAGACTGATCTGTTTCACGCAGCTTTACGCATCGCGTCCTTTTGTCTCTCTGGGGAAGTTACAGTTCTTGCCAGCCAAGACATTCAGTCACACAGAGCAAGGTGCCATTATCAGTAGTCAGGGAATTATTATTTTACCTTTTCTTCACGTGTGGGGAATGGGTCGAGGCAAAGAGGGACACCTGACGCCTGTTCGCAGTGAACCACGGCAGGCACTTGTTTAACTGCATACAGAAGTATGTGAGCTTCGCCCTCCGATCCAAGTGGTCAGTGTGGCAGTCAGCCCCAAGAATGCGCGAATACGGTTCGATTCACCAGGTGTGTGGGCACGAGACGATGGCTATGCTGTAAGAGAATTGAATCCAGATCTCCGTCGCCTTCATTTACCCCCTCCCTCCCTCCAGTCCCAGTCTGAGCATCCGTGTTGAGTCCCGGCTCTCACGGTTACGGTTGTCACGCACCGCTGGTGTATGCACTGGAGTTTTTTTTTCAAAGAGCCCTCTCTTGGCTTTCCTGTTTTACCTTATCTCGGCATGGGATCAGTGCTCCTCTGCTCTAAAATCATGGACCATCTGTCCATCCATACTCATTAGTGATCCTGATGTAGACCAAGTATCTGCTCACTAACGGCTTCCAAAGATTGCAGATTACTTTGCCTTTTGAACTTGCTCCATCAGTCGCCCCACAGCTTTGCGCTGAATACTGAGGTGGACACGTTGAATTGCAGAGGAGAGTGTCATTGCAAAGTCTGCGCTTGGGCTTATGTACCTAGAGAAGTATGTACCGGCACTCCGCATCGAGTTCGGGCATATTGACTCTGCCGCAGATGAGCGTGTTATGTGTGCATGGTCTGCCTGCTAGGTTGATATATAAGGTTAAGTTCTAGAGAGCCCATGTATCAGAGAGTCACATGTGGGCTGTCTCCATGTCTCAGTATTTCACTTCACTAGCAGGATCAACTCCAAAGGCTGTTCTGGAATATATGTGCACAAATAAGATGACCACCCTCTTTCCGAATGCTTTTGTTGCTCTGCACATACTTTTGACACTTCCTGTAACAGTTGCCAGTGGAGAACGCAGCTTCTCTAAGCTGAAGTTAATAAAAACACATCTATGCTCCACAATGACACAAGAGAGACTGGTCGGCTTTGCAACCATCTCAATAGAGCATGAACTGACCCAGACTGTGGATCTTCAGGAACAAGTTCAAATCTTTGCAACCAAGAAGGCACAGAAAGCACGACTTTGATTATTCAAACAGACAAGAAAAGTTACAATTGCTGTTCAATCATAGAAAGTTACGTGTTACTTAAAATTTTTGAACAAGGCATTTTAAGTTGTTAGTTCTCCTTTATTGGGGTAGGTAGCAGAGCAGTACCATTAGATGAGCAGAATAGGAAGAAGGCAGAATTGAGACCTTCCAAAGTTTTGGCCCAAGCGAGAGGGCATGGGGGCATCATTTGAGCTCTCTGCCTCAGGTGCCAAAATGCTGTGGGCTGGCCCTGCTTGTGGCAGCTCTAAACACTTGCAATAAGATCACATCCCCCTTTCTGAAAAAGGAAGGGGGGGGGTGATTCAACCTTTATTCAAACTTTGCATTAAACAATAGCATACCACAGGAATGAAATATCAACACAAAACAAGAACAAATAGCCTGTGAAGGACAGGGGAGGCTGCTTGAACTTTCAGCCCTGGGTAAGGGGTTTATTGTCCCCATTTAAGACATTTGGCTGTTAGTCCTCTGACTTCTTTGATCTCTCAAGATCTTATGTAAGCCTCCAGGAATGCAGGAGGCTGTCTTTCTCTTGCTGGATATCTCCTTGCAGGGAGAGGATCTGGAGGACATGCTGGCAGTTCTATGTGGGCAGGTGGGGTGTTGTTCACAGGTTCATTCTCAGGGTAGTAATCAGGGTGTATTGGACCTCAATTTTCTTTCCATCAATGGCTCTGCAGGGCTGAATCCATTTCCAAAAGGTGTTTACTGGTATGCCAGTAGGGGGAGGAGAGGATCTGAGGATTTAGAAAGAAGTTGTTTTATTGTCTTCATTGAACAATCTGCTTCACCAACACTCGGAGGGAACTGTGGACTGGATGTGAAATGAAATAAATCACGTGTATCTGCAAAACCTCTTAAAAGTCTCTGAGCAGAGCTAAGGACCATTGTCAGAGATGACTTGCCCTGGAATCCTGAAACAGGCAGAGACACGGGCTTTGTCCTCTCCACAACTGCACTTCAGATGGTCTTGAGCAACCTGGCAACTTGAATGAATCTTGAGAAATAATCAGTCATCAACAGATAGGTTTTATTATTCAGATAGAAAAAGATGCATTCTCATTTTCTGTCCTGGTCAGTCTGGTAGAGCAGATGGTATTATAGTTCCGGTGGATTGACTTTCATGCAAGCACAAATATAATATTTCTCAACTCTTTGTTGTAGTTCTTTGCTCAGCCCAGGCCACTGGGCTGTTTAGCTCTCTCCCTGCATTTTGTAACGCTTTGCTGTCCCTCATGCAGTGTGTCTAGGATTTTTGATTGCATTTATGTAGGAATAACCAGTCTGGACCCCTTCAGCCACAGACCTTGGTTTATAATAAGATCCAGAAAAACTGTCCGGGACGATTTCATAGAGGTTTCTGAATGTGTCTGTTATATCCAGCCTTCTTTGTAATGAATCATGACTTGCTCAGGAATTCATTTGCCTTTTGCCTCTTTTTCAATTATTTCTGTGGGTTTTCTGTGCTTGGTAAAGTGGTATGTATTGCATCTACAAAAGCTTCTATGAGAAACCCCTCCTGTTTAGACTTGCTGTGGCGTATTTGATTTCAAGGCCTCGGAAGGTACATCAGCTGTGGCCCAGGTCTATGAGCAATTGATTGTTGAAACCTTATGAGTCTCATTCAAAAATGTTGTATCTTAGGTGTAGCCTAATTTAGGGTGTACTAATGATATTAATTTAAATTATCGAGTTTATTTTATTTTATTCTAATTAATAATAATTAATTATTAGTATTAATTAGTATGGGTTTTAGGCTGGCCAATATGTTTGATCAGAAGATAAAAGTTCTTGTCCCGAATCAGGCTCCATAGAATTTATGAAGGACCCTCAGGGGTATGACAGGAAGTTCAAACAGAGACAAATATCACCTCAAAGTCTTTTTATTAAAATCAATGAAATAGTAAAGTAAATGCTAAAATAATCAGAGTTACAAAGTTACAATTGCATTACTGCTATTCAAAAGATACATATGACAATATAGTATTATGTGCAACAAAGCTTTGGTTAATATACTCACACTCTTCCTTGATAACCTAGTGGCAAGAGACACAGGACCAGCCTTGTGGTTCAGGTTTCTCAGTTCTTGAGTGAGAGATGCAGTGCTTAGAGAAAACTAATGCTGAAAGCTATCAAAGCTAACTTGGGGTGTACTTGACTAACTTAAACTTAAAATCAAAACCTAATAAACTAAGAATAAAAATTTAGGGAAACCAAGCTTAGCCTAGTTCCCTTGAAACTTAAAGTTTAAGAAGAACAAGTATAGCCTACTAATAGTAGTAGTCATCGTAGATAGAATAGAGAGAGAGAGAGAGAGAGAGTAGAAATAGAATACTCTAGTGAGGTGGGTTACCTCTTTTATAGGGAACAAGTGCTGGAAATTCTTCTTCCTATGCCCAAATTTCATTCCTCACCCATGAAATGTTAGGATACGCTGACTCCATAGGCTAGTATGTATGTGCGTATTGATGACGTGCATACACACATAAATTTCCTTGTAATGTACCTGTTAAGTCTGTGGGTACAAATTGAAAAAAACCCTATGCCATTCTTCTGTTGTCTATTGGCCTAGATAAAAGATCTTAGATGTATGCATGGATACTTATCTATTTAGGTAACAAGATATGTCAACTTTACTTTTCTGGGTAAAAGATCTTAATATAGATATGCTAACTTTGTCTTAGCTTAGCATGCAGGTTTTGGCCTGTAAGTCTCTTGCATTGCAGCCAAACTTACTTTAATATAAATCTATAAACCTATTACAGTAAACCAAATATTTAAACTGTATATATATATATAAAAATTCCCCTCTCACCCCTATGGGTGGTATGTGTCTTCCTCAACCTCGGGTCCTCTACCAGAGGCCTGGGAGTTTGAGGGTTCTGTGCAGTATCTTAGCTGTTCCTAGCACTGCACTCTTCTGGACAGAGAGCTCTGATGTTGTTCCTGGGATCTGTTGGAGCCACTCACCCAGCTTAGGAGTCACAGTCCCGGCGTGCCCTACCACCACTGGGACACTTTGGCCTTCAGTTTCCACATCCCTTCTAGTTCCTCTTTCAGGCCTTGTACTTCTCCAGCTTCTCATATTCCTTCTTGCCTGATGTTGCTGTCATTGGCACTGCTATATCTATCACACCGCTGTCTTCTGGTCCTTGTCTATTACCACGACGGTGTGTGTTAATTGCGCAGTATCCTGTCCTGTCCGTCTCGGATTGGAAGTCCCACAGATACTTAGCCCTGCTATTTCCACAACCTTCTGTGGAATTCTCCCATCCGTGTCTTGGGAGGGTCTAGCCATACGCTGTGCAGAGTCCTACATCACATAGCCAGCCACTTGGTTGCCTACGTTCAGTGTATGCCTGTTCCTGCCCTCGCATCTTACATCTACCACTATGTGTGGACTGTCTCTGACCGGCCTCTCTCACACAGTCTGCACCTTGGATCCTCTCTAGTGTTTAGTACCCCTGCTTCAATGGATGCTGGTGCTCAGTTGCCTGTTCCTGTGCTGCTATGATCCAGTGCTCAGTGCTGTTTTTAGTTCCAGCCCTTTCCAGCCACCTGAGTAGTATATTCCCAATGTCAGCCAACCTCAGCTATCTGTCGATGGTACACTCCCATGCAGGCTCTTGTCTTGCCATGGCACTTCCTTCTTCATGTCTCTCTCCCATTGGCTGCTGCTGCTCAGGCATCTCTCAGCACGCTCATCTTTGGGTGGCCATCTTACTGATCTGTACTCCTGGATGTTTCGGGTTTCGGTTCCAGGACATGCTTTGACGCTCCAACCAAGACCCGACTGCCTCTTCGGCTGGTATACAGTCTCTGGTGTTGGACTTGGGGTGGAAACCTTCCGTGCATTGTGAGGAGCTTCGGGTCTTCACATTGGCAGCCTCCATGTCCATTTGGCAGCTCACTCTATACTGGCAGGGTATTCTGATGACCAGGCTAGGGGCTTATCTGTTGATGGCATGGATCTTGTTCTTCCCACGTGAGCATGGCTCTCAGGATTTCTTATCCTTTGGTGATACTTTGGATGTTTGTTGTCTTCCTTGCCTCCTTCATTGTGTTTTCCATGTGACGTGGGACGCCACAGGTACTTGTAGCTGCGGTCTGTAGTCTGCTATGTGGGCCCCGCTGGTAGTTCCACCCCTCAGTCCTTGACTACCTTCCTCTCTACTACCATCCGGCACACTTCTCCAGTCCGAATGAACATCCCGATATCCTCACTGTAGATCCGGTCAAGTGGATATAGCGAGTCGATGTCTCGTTCATTCTTACATACAGCTGATGGTCATCCCTGTAGAGAGGTGGCTGTTATGGTAAGTTCCACTCCTGTACCATGTCCGTACCCGTATCCAGTCCTTGATGATTATCTGGCTGGAGGGGTTTAAGCCTATGCAGACGCAGCGGGGACAGTGCATACCTGGTAATGCTGCACTTGTGGCCACTTGTCAAGCTGCCTGAGTTGACTTCTGTGTGTCTTCCATAGATCCGCAAATTGAGTCTTGGGAAGAGTCCTTTAGTGTCCTGTTGACTTTGTATAGCGGCCAGACATTCAACAGTTCCCGTGTGCGGCATTGAGTCGTAGCTTTCCTGTAGTCATCCAGGCTGTGCTACAGATTGTCTTCTAGACCTTGAGTCTTGGCGCCTGCTCTATCTAATGAGCAACTGAGTGTTTTGAGCCTCTGGTGTTGTCCCAATGCCCTTCTGAGCTGTGCTCAGTAAACTGACCCATATGGTCCTGTAGCTTGGTGGCCTATGATCTGATAGGAACTATTCCCTTTGTGGGGAGGCAGGTTATTGGCCGGTAAGTGGATGGTCTGTTCCCATTGAGGGGTCTTGCAGATAATAGCACTGTCCTTCCTTGTGTGCTCAGCCAGTTTGGTGGGAGCCCTGCTGCTACACTGTTCATGCTGTGCTGTGCAGTGCGTTCATGCACTGCTGTGTATCGTTCTTCTTAGCGATGTAGGTGTTGTGAGTGCAATGATCTGCGTCCAGGTGCTGTCCATGCTCTTCATGTTTTGACCCGCTTGCTGGATGTCTTCTACTGTGATGGTGACGGTTTCTGTATCTGGGAGATCTGCTGTGCTCCTGTCTCAAGGCTCCTGCGCCACTTTGCACTAAGTGTTTATTAGTCCTTCTTTCTCCATCTGTTCTTCAGTACTGTTCAGTTTGCTGCTGGCCTGGTGAGCTCGCTGTGTATGTTGTGTTTGTTGCATTGGTCAAGTTGGAGTATCACCTTGGATGGGGTTCTTGGAGAACCAGATGCATTTACTTTTTTGCCTCTGCTTCTCTTAGTGTAATCTCCTTAGCCTGGTAGCCAGTGCTGTGAGCCTTTGTTTAGCAGTCTCTAGGGCTTCAGATGGAGTCAGGCCCTTGTATTTTTTCAGTAGCCGAAACTTTCAGAAACCCATGTAATGGCTGGGTCTTCTTTTTCTATTTGTGTATAGTGCTGCTCTGTATTGGTGGCTGTTCATGAGGCATACACTACCACGCACCACAATGAAGGTTATTATTCCTACAAGAAGACTATCTATATCCCAGAAGATGAAACATCATCTGGAACTGTGGTGGATTTGTTTGGCTTATATAGGGCCAAAACTAGAGGAGTTCTCAGCTCTTGCTTTAGTTCTCTGAATGTCTGGCTCTGTTTAGTTCCCCAATAGCAAGAATTTTGTGGACTCAGGAGATCTTGCAATGGCTTTGACTTCTCCATTTCCCAGGTATATCACCAGGTCCATGAATCAGCATATTTCACCAACACTCTGCGGCTCTTTCATCTGGATAATCATTTGCACTTTCTCTGGATCTGGTCTGACCCCCTGCTCCATCAATGACCTGGTCTAGAAAGTTGACTCTGTCTTCTAAGAATTCACACTTGTCACTTAGCATTAAGTCTTTTTTCTCTAGTCCTTCCAGGACTGCAAAGAGATGTTGGGTTTGAGTTGATCCATATATAAGGATATCATCCATTTGGCAGAGAACCCCTTCCAGACCCTCCAGGAGTTGTGACATTTTGCTCTGGAAGTATTCTGTAGCAGACAATATACCAAACATTAGTCTAATGAAACAAAACCTTCCAAATGGTGTGATGAAGTTCATAAGTAATGCAGATTCTGCAGCAAGGGTATCTGCCAAAAAACAGGTTGGACATTAATTTTGGGAAGACTTTTCCTTTACTGAATTGTCCAAGGGTGTGTTCAACATAAGAGAGTGCATGTCACTCTCTACAGCCATTCTCACTGAGCTTGGTGAGGTCTACTCAGATCCAAACCTTGTCATTTGGTTTTGGAACCACTACCATGCCTCCACGCCATTCATTTGGGGGTATCTAATCTGGAAATGACACCTATGTGCTATGAGCCCTGCTTTCATCCTGGACATTAAAGAGAGGAAAAATAGACTCTGTGGGAAGATCTTGTGTTGTTTCTCTTGGTCTCTTTATTCAGAAGATGTTATTTTTGCATGAGCTGTGGAAAATTCCTCACTGAGATGACATAGGAGACACCCAGTCTGTTAGTGCTCAGGGATTCAGTGTTGACAATTCCTCTGATGTACCTCAGAATTTCACAACAACTGTAGAACAATCTTAGATGGTGTCTGGCTCAACTCATGCAGCTGGCCTCACTGTTAATCAAGCAGTCAGGGTGAGATTGGATGTGGGACAAATGGAAATTTTACCTATGATGTGGATAGATTGTGATTCAAAGTTGGGGCATACCTTTTCTTAAATCTTCCAGGTTAATGGTTTGTCTTTGGGGGCTATTGAAACCTGAATCTTTCTGTATAGAGACTGCACTGATTGTTTTGATAGATGATCTCCTCCTGGAAATGGATAAAGGTGTCCATTCTGATACTGTTAGATCTATCAGCTGCCTTTGATCATCATAAGATTTTGCTGAGTTGCCTGTGAACCTGAGGGTAAGTAGGCCAGGCCATTTCTCAGTAGCTTTATTCTTATTTCTGAGAGGTCACAGGAGTCTGCACCGGACAATTACCCTCCTGCCCTGTAGGTTCCTTGACATGGGGTCTGCAGGACTCCATCATGCCTCCTTTGTTGCGTCCACAGGGTTGTTAGGAAGGCTAGTAAGGAGGCAGGGGCTGCACTTTTTTCACTGTGATGATGGCACCCAGCTCTATATTTCTATTTCATTTGCTCCAGTCAGGGCTGTTGAATTCCTCACTCGGTGTTTGCTAAGTGTTCGGTTTGACAGAGCCTGGGGAATGGATGACAACTAGCTGGCTGAAGCTCAATGCAGAGAAGACAGAAGCGATGTTGGTGGGGGATGAAGGAAGCATCCAGAAAATATGGTAATTATATCTACCCTCTTAACTGAGGGTTTGTACCCACCATTTGTGATTCAAATTTGTAGTTTTAGAAGTACTATTAGATCCTCAGCAGCTGCTAGTTGATCCTAAAGCAGTAGAGACAAGGCTAACTTATTTTTTTTTCATCTACATCAATCCAGGAGAGTTGTGACCATTTATTTTGGGTACAGAATTGGCTGCCATTATTTATTTATTGGCATTACTATAGCACCTAGGATCCCCAGTCTTGGACCCAGGACCTCATTATGCTACGCTCAGTGAAAACGCTGACCAAAAAAGATGGTCCCTGCTCCAAAGCACTTGGACCCCAAATAAGTCAAGAGACAACAGATAGAAACAGTCCGCTAGATGGAGGAGTACAAGGAAACAGTGCTAGTCCACATGGTAGGCAGTGGTATCAGCACATCCGCAGATTAAGTGTTGTCAAGTTTTTTGTAGGCATCATGGAAAAGGAGAGTTTGAATGAGGATAATGAGTTAGTTTTGTGAATGTTTACAGGAAGCTCTTCCCAAGGGTGAGACACTGCATGTGAGAAAGCACAAAGGTGCTTGGTTGAAAGTTTAACAAATAGGTGAGGGAAGCTGGCATCTTGGAGTGATCAGAGGCTTGAGTCAACATTTCAGTAGAGACTGAGAAATGTTAGGTAGGGTGGGGATAGGCATGAAGGGCCTTGAAAGTGAAGATAAGTAGCTTATGTCTGATGCAATAGAGAAGGGGGAGCCAGTGAAGGGATGCAATGAGAGGAGTGACATGGTCAAAGCGATGGGCTAGGAGAATAATCGTTGAGGCAGCATTCTGAATGGATATGAGATGGGCAAAACTGCATTTGTCAAAGCCAGAGAAAAGGATAACAGTAATGGGGACACAAGGTGATCAGAGTCTGGAGGAGAGTTTTAGCTGTGTGGATGGATAGAAAAGGTTGAATCTTAGAGATGTTATGCAGAAAGAATTGGCAAGATTTAGACTGAACCTGGATGTGAGGACTTAGAGAGAGATTTGAGTTGAAGATGATGCCCAGGTTATGGGCCTGAGTGACAGGCAGGGAGGTGGTGTTGTCCACAGTGACTGAGAAAGGAAGTAGTAGGGAGGGCTTGAAAGGGGAAGGGAGATTTAAGACCTCTGTTTTAGTCATTTTGAGCTTGAGTTGACAGCTAGACATTGATGAGGAGATATCAGCGAGGCTGAGATTTTAGTTTGGGTGGAAGGAGACAGGTCTAGAGTAGAGAAGTAGATTTATGAATCATCCCATAGAGATAGTAGTTGAATTTGTGATTATCCAGAGATGAGCTGTGCCTTTTTCACCTTGAGATTACACTACTATAATGGCATTCTACATAGGGCTACATCTTAAATCAGCTTGGAAACAGAAGCTAGTGCCGAATGCAATAGCTCACTTTTTAGGTATAGTCTCACCCCATGAGCACATGACAAATCTATGTGCTCCAGGACTACACTGGCTCTCTGTTGATTTCCAGGTGAAGTTAGTTTTCCCTTAAAAAGCCCTAAATGGCTTAGGATTACCCAGCTGATTGTGCCATAACTTCCATAGTTGCAATCAGATGAGGCACTGGCGCTGGAACTGCCTGGGTCTGAAAGAGAATGAGCTGCTATTGGGAATTCTTCGTGCAAGGCCTTGCCTTTAGAATTCACTGTCTCATTGCGCTAAGATTTTTGGAGAGGGAGTGGAGAGCCAAGGTCTGGATTTTGAGGGTGGAGAGAGAGATTTTCTGGATCCTTGGTTATGGGAAACATGGAGCATTTAGTTTTACTTTGTGAATAATGTATTTGTAAAATATATCAGATGCCGAGAGCCCTGGATAGGCATTAGTTAATGTTTTGAATAAATCTCCATTAATAAATAATTATATATATTGTAAATTTTAACTGTATTTTACATACTGGGTAAAGCAAATAACTAAGCTCCAGGACACCTAGGTTTTTCTCCGGCCTTTGCCACTTGCTGCATGGCCTGAGTAATTCACTTAGTCTCCCTCTGCCTTAGTTTCCCTATCTGTAAAATGGGGATAATCATTAACTGTCTCACAGGGTTCTGACTGGATTCATTCATTGAGGTTTATAAAGCATTTTGATACCTTAGCACAGAAAAGGCTACAGAAGGGTAAAGTATTGTTGTAAAACTTTTGATCATTACTGTTCATTCAAATGAATCAGAATTAACCATGTATCATTGTCTGAGGTGTTGGAAGTTTCATTTGTGTGAAGAATTTAGATTAACATTAAATACGAAAGGTTTTGGAAACCATTCACCTTGAAGATTGGCAAAACGGGCATATTCAAAGCAGAAGTGAAAGACGTGTTTTATCTGTGTTGCCCTTTGTAATTACGCTGCTGAATAACAGCAGTATTATCACACCAGGGTTAGTGCCAGAGGATTACCCAAAGTTTTTTAAATGGGATGCTAAAGTGGTGCAAACAGGTGCACAGACAAAGAGCAAAAAGAGGGGGGAAAAGTGAGAGAAAGAAAGCTGAGGCCTTCTAGTTTCAGCCACATAGCAAAATTAATGGTTTCTCTAAATGAATGGCATGGTTAGATTACCATTGAACTTGTAAAATTAGAGGAAGGAGTCAGATTCTTCATTACACTCTTATTTTAATTTAAGCAAAGGGGGTTACCCTTAATTGTGCATTACCTCAAAAAACCTTTTCACTGGAATAATTTTGCAGCAGCCAAAGTGACTCCGAAGAATAATAGTGCTGTCTGAAATCAGTTAGCCAATAGTTCCCTTTACAAACTGTATCCTGCTAACTCAGAATTCTCTTTGAGTGACCTCCGGGCACAGACCCAGAGAGAAAGAGAGAGAGAAGACTTCTAAATTAACTGAAAAAGGCCTTAAAATAAAAACAAAACAAAACATGATTTTGCTGTCATAAAATATTTGTTGGCGGTTGGTATTTTCATAGTAGTCTTTTTGTTGATTTGGTGTTTTTATATACTTTGCAACCATCAGGACATTTTTCTCCAATCACACCTCAAGCATAAGTACATATGTTTGCATTAAACCTTGGGAAGCCCCTTCCTGTCCCCATTGGGTTTACAATGTATATTTCAAGACAATATACATTATAGTATTATAAGCATTATGTCCCAGGAGTAAGTGTTAGGGGTTCCATTTCAGTCTCAGGTGTAAGCATTTAGGGAAATTTCCAAAGGGAGCAGTGTGGTCGTGTATCAGAGAATGCTCTGGATTTGAGGGAAACTTTCCAAGCGGAGGTTGGGTGTGGCAGGACTTCCACAAAATTGAAAGTGGGTAGTCTACATTCATTCCAGCTCTTGGCTTCTGTCTATGGGGAGGGCACTGTGTAGTTGGTTATCCTCCTCCCCATGGCATGGAGGGAGCCTTCCAGGCAAGGACAGGCTGCAGATTGGCTGATGGCAATGGTATCCCCTACAATCCTGTGAAAAGTCACATGGGTTAGTAAACCTAGGGCAATGGTGACCTGTTGCATAATGCTTCCCAGATCTCCTCTCAGCTGATCACATAGGTTCATGCTGGCCTTCGGAGTATGCAGTAATGCTGGGCTGCTTACGCCTTTGTGATGTCAAGAAAAACCTACATTAGTCTTGGCTCATAGACTCTGTTTGAAGGATAAGGAAATCTCTGAGCCAAGGCCTGCTTCACCCTCCTCTTCCTTTCCTTCACTTGCCTCAACACATACCACCTCTGGGCCTGGGCATGGTTAAATGTTCTGCTGCAGCCAGTGACAGATGCAGGAATGAAAACCCCAAGATGCATCACCCCTCAGTGCCACTGCCCTCCCCTGTGTCCCATCCCTTGCAAAGTCTCTTGCCTTGGTCTTCAAGGCTTTGCTGGTTCTTTCTGTTTCTCTGTCAGAATCGTTCTCATTCTCTCATGTGTATTTGAATTTTTTTTAAATCAGTGAGGACTGATAATCCTGGGTGTCTGGTGTGCAGAGCAACCGATGAGTCACCTGTGATTCATGGCACAGTGTAAGACAGAAGGACCTGGCTGAGCACACAGGGATCTCTGCATATCTTGTAAAATCAGCTACTGCACTTGCATTTGTGTGAATGAAAATGATATTACAAAGCACTGAGTGCTGTATCTAAGATAGGAATCAAATCCTTAGCCAAGGAAAACGCTATTTCATAATTAGTTTCAGCTGGAAGCCAGAGGGTGACTGTGGTGGAGCGGGTTCAAAATCTTCCTTGAATTAGGCTCCTAATTTCACTATTCAGGCAAGTCTTTATACTGGATAAAGCTAGACACCGACTATAAACTTGAATCTGAATTTTGTGGCTCTGTCCCAGCTCGAGCTTTAACAAAAACTCATAGGGTCACTTACCTGAACTGACTTCCTGTGTCTTACCCTATTGCTTAATACATGTCCCTAACTCAGATTTAGTTGTACAGTTTTCTTTAACATTGTTCCATTATCTTTATTACAAATGAAGTAGCCAGCTTGATCGTCACTGTGCATGTGCAATTCCCATTGACTTCAGGGGGAGTTCCATTCGGACAGCAGTTCCAGAATAAGGCTATGTACTCTAATGTACTGAAAGGAGCAATGCAGAGGAACAGTCCTGTGGGCTCAGCATAGAATACAGCAGCTTTCAAAACTGGCAAGTCACACCAGGAAACCTGAGTGTAAACGAAGAGTCCTCATTGCTTCGCTACATGAGAAATGGGAACTTAACTCTTGTTTTCTTTGCAGTTAGTGTGCAGCTGCTCTGCTCTCTATCAGGGATGTAGAATCTCCTCTGGACATTAATTATCTCTATTAGTGTCATCAGATTTGGCTTTTCTATGTATGGCCACTAGGGAAGTCAGGGCTATCAAGGGGTGGTGGCATGGAAGAGCAGATTCCTAGTTTCTGCAGCGCAGAATATGAATCCATTGTATAAATGATGATGAAACAGCTGCTGGCTCAGAGACACAGAAGTCAGGGGAGCTTCTGTGATGGCACTTTTCAGGCCAGAATTCCTAATGAGTCAGTAAAACATCATTCAGCTATTGGGCCCCCAAATGTTAATCTTGCATACAACTCCTAGTAGTGCTGCTGGCTATCTGGAGTAATCAGTATATACATTAGCGGGATTTCCAACAAAGACGGTGGCCATCTCAGTGCTGTAGAGGATGACAGTGCTTGAAAAGAGAGTTCCTGACAGATAAAGTGATTCTTAGTATAAAGTCTTAAAATCCCAGCCGGTAAGCTGCGTGACCTAAACAAAACACACTGAGTTAGTGGCATCATGGGTATACAGATGACAACAGCCTTATGATGCCCCATCCCTATGCTCCCTGCCAGATCCATTCTTGTGTATCAGCAAAGGCATTGAAATTGCACAGGTCAAGACTCTCAACAATTTCAGTCCCCTGCTTGCTCTCAAGAATGGAGCCAGCAGGGGAGCCTAGGGATAGCAGAGTACACATGCATGCTCTGTCTGCAACCCCAGCAAAACCCATCACCATTCTGATTGTTGTTTTGATCCTACTTTATGCTTAGACTCTTCCAGCCTTAGTTTAGGAGGGCTGATATTTTTATCTTCTGCATCAGGGAAACGTACAATAATGGATGGTAGGTTTTAACGTGAAGCTAATTTTGATTTCCCAGTGAAGACTAAAGTGGTGGCTCTGACCTAATAATAATAATAATAAATTTATTGTTGTTATTTCATTTGTATTCAAGTGGTATTTCCAATCAGGATCCCAGCCAGGATCAGGACCTCTTTTAGAGCTGGTCAGAACCTGGAATTCCCATCCTGTGGGAAATTCCAAAATTTTGAATTGTTTTGTTGTTCCAAATTAGAACAAAATTTTTATTGAAATGAAACATTTTGACTCTATTGAAACAAGTCATTCTGATCATTTTTAATAAAAAAATCAGCATTTTTTGCCAGAAGAACATTCAGTCAGAAAAACTGAGGTCAGCTCTAACCTCATTGTTTTCTGTATTAAAACAGACTAGAAAGACAGCTTACAGTCTGATAAAGCCTCATATATGGTTTGGGTTCCTCTTCTTTGACAGTCTGCTTCTTTCCCTGTGCCACGCAGCAGCAGATGTGATCAACTGAGCTGCCCAAGATAAATGTGTCTTGGTTAAAATGTGAAGGAGTAGATGACTTTGGATCACGTGGCAAAATTCACTTGTTTCCCTTGAGTTTTTCTGTGAGGATTTGATTGGGGTGAAGTTTGTTGTGGGTAGAATGGGTTGTTAGGTGTTTTACTCTTAATATATTCTTAAAATCTTTTGAACAATGCTGGTTGGCCAGATTCTCAGCCAATGTAAACCAGGGGCCTTTTGAGCACCACTGATTTACGCTTGCTCAGAATTTGACCCACACAGCATGTTTTTAATTTTGGTTAATAGAATGTGATAAATGCAAGTAGGGGAAAAAAACTAGGGGGAGATTTTCAGAGTCACAAATGACAGTTAGGTGTCTCTCTCCTGTTGACTCTCAGCAGGAGTTAAACACTCAGTGGTCCATTTGGATCACTGAAAACTTCTGCCTAAATAAATACTATAAGGGTTGCTCTGACAGCCTTGGGTTGAGAGTGTCTCTTTAAGTATTTTTTTTCCTATTTTAGATGGGCAGAGTCAATCCTGACTCTTGCTTTTGCAACAAAGTAAATATCAGATGGGCTTGTTGGACAGGACTGAATACGTGGAGTAGGACTTAATGCTGTACATGTCACTTTTGTTAGGGGGAACTATGTGCAGGAGGTTTCTGGGAACACTGGAAAATATAGGTACCTAATAAAATTCTTGGAAATTCATGAAAAAAAGAAATAGCTGTTAATTTCTGAGGTCTAAGAGAGTAAACAGGAGAACAACTGTAGTTGTTGTTGAGTTTTCCAGTATGACACAAAGCATATGGAGGCACAGCTGCTTGGAAACTGAGATGGAGGTATCATTATGTTGAACTGCCCTTGCAGTGTGCGCTGCATTCACTAGAGAAGAAAGAGGCAATGCTAAGTCATGCAGCTGTGATGTGCCATGACACATGTGAGTGCTTGCTGATGTACTCTGCCAGTGCAGTTGACAAACGGAAGGCTGTTGTTATCATTTCTGTGGTCTGCCCTGAACCACAGCTCACTCTTTGTTCACCAGGTAGCAGGAATACCATTGCAAGCCTACAAGCACTCTGCTTTGTAAGACCTGGGCATGGTGAGGTTTTAACTGCACTGTGATGTACGAGAGGGTTCTCGGCAAGCTGTTCTGCACGTGAAAGCATTTCTTGGGCCACTTGAAAGCTTTTGGGGATTTCTCTCCAATGGGTTTCGTAAGGAGCTGTTTGTTACTGTTTATTTGAAAAGTAATGGAACCAAAACTTAATACCTGTAGTTATTATTTAGCGGATATGGTAGTGGTGGTCAGGGCTGCAGTACTGAAAATGCCCCCACGGAACCCTGGAGATGACCTATGGAGGGGGCAGTCATTACAGTTCACATAAATAGCTTTGTTTAAGAGGAAGAATGGTCTTGGGGCTAAGGCACTGGCTCTCGGAACATGTTGGTTCAATTCCTGCCTCTGCCACAGGCTTTCTGGGAGACCTTAGGCAAAGTGTTTAATCTCTTTGTGCCTCATTTCCCTATCTGTAAATTGGGGATAATATTGCCTCCTTTCTCCAACTCTTCATCCTCTCTGTTTAGTTTTTCTTTGGGACAGGGACTGTCTCTCGCTATGTGTTTGTACTATGTGCTTGCTTAGGGCAGGGCAACCCTGATCTTAGCTGGGGCCAAAATCATACCATAATACAAATAATGAACAACACAGACGGCTTATGCTACACTCCAGGATGCAGGTGGAGACCGTGAAAGTGCAAAGCGCTGACAGAAGTGCAGAAGAAGGAGACTAGTGATTCCAGGGAGTAACATCAGGGATGAATTTGTCCCTATCTGTACTTTTAAAATGGTATAAATATGTATGTTCTTGTATTTGACTCTCAAGGAGTGCATTATAGTTCTGAAGGAGTGATCAGGAGTTATGGAACATGCATTAGGTGTCTCAGATTGTCTCAGTATATATGTCCAGAGCAGACTGCAAGAGGTATTACTCTGCTCAAAGCCAGTTTCAGATTGCCTCAAAAGTAAAAAGAACAAAAACAACCCTCCCCCCCCCCCAAACATAGTTTGCTTTAATGTTTTTCTTGGATGTGTGTTTCTGTCTGTACTCTTCCAGCATGGGTGATCCTACAGCAGAAATGGAAAATGAAATGCTTTTGTGTTTTTTTAATCCATCTCAAATACAATTCTGCACCTGCAGTGTTAACTTCCTTATACAGCCTCATTGCTGACCTCAGCCTTAATCTGCAGGGACCAATCTCTGTATGGGTGAAAGGTCAGACCAAGTATTGACTAAGCCTGTCCCTGCTTAGCTATGAGATCCTGTGCTCTTTTTGAGTACAACAGTCTCATCAATTTCAGTCCCCTGCTGGGACACAAGACTAGAGCTGGTAGAGGAGCAGAGAGGTGGTGCAATGTGTATCCATGCATTAACTCCACTTGCTCAGAACAAACTCTGTGTCCTGGCTTGGTTTATTATGAGTCATTCAGCTCAGCAGCTGGGGTGTTTAGATAGTTGCATCTCTCATTCTGGAGGGCAGATATTTTCTAGATGGGGGCAACACATTAAAAAAATCCCCAAGTTTTAGGCTGCGCCAATTTTGGGGCCTGTGGGGCTTGGCAGTATCATATTACAACTGTGGAGCCTTTAAGCCTGGCCTTGGATACATCCTCCAAGTTTTCACCCAGAACTTCGAACACATAAATTGTGTAGCTAGGATACCTAATCACCTGATTTGTACAAGCAAATGCAAACTTAGAGGCGTACATCCACAAAAAAATTGCACAGGAAAATATTCAGTCACAAACCAAGTGGCTGGATTGAAGCCCCTCCTTTGGGTACATCTCCACAGCAGCTGGGTGTGTGCCTCCCAGTCCAGATTGACAGACTTGTGCTAGCTTAACTCAAGCTAACACATTTAAAATCGCAGTGTGGGTGTTGCGGCATTGGTGGAGGCTTAGGCTAGCCAGCCAGTCTCAGACCTTGGGGGTTGGGTGGGCTTGGGAGCCTGAGATGCTGCCCAAGCTTCAGTGTCCACACTGACATTTTTAATGTCCTAGCTCCGTCCAGGCTAGCATGGGTCTGTCTACCCAGGTTGGGAGGCTCACTGCCTGCTGCCATGGAGATACACTCTTTGCAGCTCTGACCTCTAGTGTTCCTTCAGCACTGTATTATTATTATTTTATTATTATTATTATTATTATTACTTTGCTCTCAGCCATCACATTTAATCACTAGAGCTAAACGTGGAGGCCCGGTATCGTTTATCACAATTTTACAGATGGGCAAACTGAGGCACAGAGAGATGATGTGACCTCCCCAAGGTATTTATGGCTTATTGCCCAGATACTGTTATGATTCTCTATGCATCTCTAAAGTGCTTCTAAGTATTTATCAGTCAATATGACTAAGGATGAAATCTTATCTAATCTAACAAGGCTGGTGAAGATTCCAGTGGTGAGGGAGACTCTTGGGTTGGCATACAGCTTGTAGATCCAACTTTGCACCAGCGCCACCTGATGCAGATGACATGTCAGGTCCTACTGTGAGCAGGGTAGGGATGTTCCATAGTGGAAAGGGGTGTGATGTAGGCTGAAGAGAGTGGGGCAGGAGAAAAATGTGCTCTTCTGATCTCTAGCTGGCAGAACATGGTCTCTAGAGGATCGTTCTAGCCAGCATAAATTAGAACAGCCCTATGGTTGCTCTTGTTTGTGCTGGGGGACAGCTTGGCCATTGGCTGCCTGTAGAATTAAGGAAGGGGAAAAAGGGGTTTAGAGCCACCTTTGCCTTTCTCAGCATCCTCAGCTACACTGAACAAAAGCCAAAGATTGCATCCAGACTCTTGACAGGCAGCTGACTTTGTTAGTGAGGAATATAAACTGGAATTGAAGGGAAACTGGTAATAAGAACAACCACCTCCTTATTGTTTTCCAGCAATTATTTCTGTGGAATATTGACTCTCACTCCAACAGCATCACAGTGGACCAACTTTTGGTAGAGTTGAAGGCTGGAGGGATAAGCGAAGAGCATGAGAAAGCCGTGCAGAGAGAACTGCGACACATCCAGAAATTAGATCTCCTTGATTTCTTGACTTACCTGCCACTCTTTGTCCTTACCCACAACTCTGTCATTGCCAATCCACTGGATGATTCGAGAACAATCTGACCGACTACCTTAACTTTAGCAGAAGGGAAGCTGAAGTCTTTTGAAGGCTTCTGATTTACCATTTTCCAGCAGACACCACAGATTGCAGTGATGCTAAGGAACAACAGATCAGAAACAAAAATTGCAATTCCAATCAATATACTAGTACGTGTAAATACAGCAAGGCCTAATCTGTAGCCCTCAGTCATCTACTCAGGCCTTGCAGGAGTAAATCAGATAGAGGCTCAAATACTAAGATTTGTAAATCTAAATTTTGAGGGTACATTTGGCACCCACAGGGACAGTGGCTGAGCCACAGTCCTGGAAATGTTCCCAATTTGGATCCAGGGCAAGCAGGGAGCCTGCCTTAGCCCCAGACCCCCACTGCGCTGCTGATTGACTATTAATGGCCCAGTCAGTGGTGCCGACCAGAGCCGCCAGGGTCCCTTTTCAACTGAGCGTTCCAGTTAAAAATTGGATGCCTGGCAACCAGCAACCCTAAGCTGAGGTCCTGGCAATATATATTTAGAGCCTAAACATATTTTTGTGAGTGTCTGCCAAGAGTTAATCAGAATCCAATAAATGCTTACAGTACTTTGGTATAATTATTGCCTTGAAACATGCCTGGGATTCACAATCCTCATTGATTTAGGCTTTAAATACATATCTCAACTGTTTAAGTAATAATAATATAATGCACTTGCACTAAGGGAAAGTTAAAGGATGACTTAATTATATGTTCAGTTGATCAATTCAATGTGAAAAAAGTTAAATCGATATTGCATCATTGTAACTGTGGGTAGAGTTTATTAGATTATGGATAGCGAACTAACATTCAAAAGCATGTAACTGAATCAAATTCCGAACAAACATTATTTCTGCAATTTAGAAACAGTTAATATCTTCCAGTTGAGCAGATTTGTTTCTAATGAATATAACAGCTGTTTATTTAAATCATAGGCATGCTGTATTTAAAGATACTAACTCACCTGGGAATTCAGTCCAGAGCACTTTGTGAGAAGCTTTGTCACAGTGTATTGAAATAAATCCAGCACTATACAACTGTACCTGTTTCATTGTAGTTGTTCAGTTCTCTGTGTGTTCTTTTTTTCCCCTTTGAAAATGCTAAAATATTTATGGCCTGATTTATCTGTTCTGGCTACAGAAGGATGTGAGTGACAGCGTCTGTGTGGTGAACTCCCAGGCATCTATGGTCTTCCAACCGCTCATGCACATGAACATTATCATTCTTACTATATTATAGCGAGGCCTAAGTGTTAGGAGTGAGGCCTAAGTGTTGTATAAAGAAAGTAAAAGACAGTCCCTGACCCCAAAGAACTTACAATCTACACAGAAAAGAAAGACAAATAGAAACAGGGAGTTTGTCTGCATGGCAAGCTGTGTGGCAAGCTGGGGTCTAAATCTCGAGCCCACTAGCCTTCTGCACACTCACTGGCCACACATTAAAATAAAGATCTATCGTGCACTTTGATTTATTGTTGTTACAAACAGGAGATGATCAAAACACACAACAAAAATTTTAGTGTGTGGGAATAGAGTCCCCACATCCAGCCAGTGTGCAGCAGGCTAATGTGCTATAGATTTACACACCAGTTTGCCACAGGGTAACTCTCTGCGTAGCCAAGCCCAGAGAGAGCAAAAGTACCCAGCTAAACAACAAATATGCAACATGTCAAAAGCACAGAGCTTACTCATTTCCAGAGCTGGTAGAAAACACAGAAACCTACATGAAAAATTTCAAAGTTGTTTGCATTTCGAAGTGCTCAAAAGAGACCCACCCCCTTTGTTGTTGTTGTTTTTGTCAACATTTTCTGCGCATGATTTTTTTTTCCCAGTTAAAAAGTTATCAACGTCATCAAAATGGTCATCAACATTTTTCACTTCCTGAAAAAATGGTTGGGTTAAATGACATTTGGTAATGATTTTTGATGATATTTTCATGAAAAAAAATATATTAAAGAGCCAGGAATATTTTTGCCAAAAAAAAATCAACCCTGATGGCAATTTTTCCTGAAAACAATTGTTCTCAGATAAGACCATTTTCCAACCAGGCCTGCTAGTTGCACTCTCCTACTTGCCCTATTTTTTAATTTCCACATAACAACCTCTTTCTTCCCCTCTGTCTAAATTCTTCATCCTATTTCTGGTGCCATCTCCTCCTCCTGCCCATCCAAAATAGCTTCCGCTTCAGCCCGGCACTAAACAGAAAAAAGTACAAACTGGCAAAATATGTCTACCACCTGTCCCTTCATTCCATTGGAGGGGTGTGTGGCTCCCAGCAGGGGCCCAACATACCACCCCTGCCTCCTGCAATTTCTACCACTGATTCTGTGCTGCTCCTTCTACCCTCCTGCTAATAGAAAAGTGGCTTTTGGCAGAGTCTTCTAGGGGAAAGGGCAGGAGCTCACCTAGCCGGTCTCTGACCCTTGCAGCCTCTGGCAGAGACTCCTTGCTGCTCTCTATGGCCGCAAGATAGCTCCCAGCAGCGTCTTCCAGGCCAGGGATGGAGATAGCAGCCTACATGGTCAGTCCCTGCTTTCTGAAGTCTTTGGCAGTGGCTCCCAGCTGGACTGTTCCAAAGACTTTATGGAACTAGTCTGTGCTTGCTGAGTTCATGCTGGAGTAGTTTTATGGCACTCTAGTTCTTTGTGTGTAATTTGCAGTGGGGTATGCTGCTTCCCTGAAAGATGCAGCAGAATTGGCAATGCCTTATTTTAGTTTGTACCAGAATTGTTGCAAAAGTGGCCTCCGATAATTTTCCTTGCTTCTTAACTTCTGCTAATAATTGCAATGTGTTTAATCAGAAATGCCTGAGAGATCTTCCTCAAAGTACTGGCTCACCAATTTTATGGAAGAGCTGTAGAATGGACCTCAAATCTACTCCAGGTTCCATACTGATGAGCACCATATCCATAATTATATGCATACACTTGCTGAATGATTTGACCTGGCAGGTAGTAAGAGGGGAGATGATAAACATACAGGTTTCAGGGTGGTAGCCGTGTTAGTCTATATCAGTAAAAAGAACAAGGAGTCCTTGTGGCACCTTAGACTAACAAATCTATTTGGGCATAAGCTCATATAGTATATTGACAAATGGCATGTCCCCCTACAGGTTAACAAGGCTGGTAGAAACAGAAACTCTCTTCTAATCAGTCTTTCTGTAGTCATCAGTGTTGCCCTTGCAGCAAAGAAGCTCTTCAGTATTTTCAGTGGAATCTCTGCAAAAGATGCACAGGAGTTGCTCAAAAGAATAGGCCCTGATGTTACAATCAAATGGAGACGGATAGTGTCAAGCAAGACAAAGCCAGGCTCTGCCAAGGAATGTTAGTGCTCTTGGCTCATCGAAATGTTTTCCCCTCAGCCACCGCAAGTTTATTGAAAGATCAGAGCCGGGATCAGTGCTTAGTTGAAATAAGCCATCAGCAAATAGGCCCTGAAGCTGATTCACTTTTCTCCTTACCCCTCTCCCTTTTATTCACCTTCTTTTTTCCTCTCAGGTGACAGAGAAAACTACCAGCTCCATTAAAGCAGCTGGAGATGATAATAGTTCCTTTCTTCCCTCCAATGTCTGTCTTGTCTATTTAGATTTTAAACTCTTCAGGGCCACAATTGTCTGTTACTGTGTGTGTCCTTACCACAGCTAACACAATGTGTCTCCACTCTCATTTAGAGTCCCTGGGTGCTACTGTAACACAAATAATAAAGGATGATGACTAGGAATGCCATTTGTTTGCCTGGGAGTTATTGAGACAGATGCTTTTTTTTTTAACGTGGACTTTTATAAATTGACTGTGGGGCACCGTGACTTGATGGAATTCCCTGTCTCTGTTGGGGCAACATGTTGGACTGGAGACATGGGATGATGGAGAAAGGTCCCCAAGTTCTGCTGATAAAAAACTACCCTTCAAATCAGGTGAATACTAGAGAGAACCTCTGGACCCAGTCTCTGGACAAACAGAGTACTTCACTTTCCAGGGGTGTACATCTCTGACTTTTCATCAGCAAAAGTCATATAAAAACCATAAACAATATTGTATTTTTAAGGGAGTTAAAGGAATTTCTCAAGGATGTTGGAGCCTTGCAGACACCAGCTTTAACTAGAACTGTATCTGGGGTTAGGACTCAATGTCACTCCAAGCAGTTGCAGTTTCCCCCCAGAAGTACCACTAGTGTGGACCAGCGTCTAAAGGAATGGTGGCCCCATGTGGGCAATTAGTATTAATTAGGGGTAGGTAAAGCAATTTAGAGAAAATAAGAAATGAAGCAAAATCTTGTTCCATCCTTTTAGTAAACCTTTATTTAAGGCAGTTCAGGTCCATTCTAAGAAAAGGAGTTTTCATTTTTGCACACCTCTGCATTTTTTGCTTGCAACGTCTTTAAGCAGCCCCGTTAAACACTATGGAGCTGACAGTCTTCAGAGTGGAAGTATTTTTAAACAGAGTGAAATTATTTTACTGTGAAAATGAATAATCCTGTAGTGAAAATGACCAGCTCCATAGTGTCTGAGGTATCAAAATCTGGATTAAGTGCTATTGGGTTTCAAACTGTAGGCTAAAATACATGCCTAAAAATCTACCAAACTTTAGAATGTCCAAATTCTAGTAATATTTTAAATAAGAAGATGGTAACCCCAGGCTGATCCAGAGGCCATTGGAAAGTTATCTATTGACTTCAATGAGCTTTGGAACAGAGCCTTCATAAAGTACAGATATATTAATCTGTTTAGGCTATTTAAAGTTCAACTTTATGTCCTGGGGAGAACCAAGCAGGGGCCACTGTAAGTGATCAAATATTGATGTATTGACACAACCCCTAATCTCGCTGTAATTTGGCTCATTTATCAGTCTTTACTCAGGAGATACTTAGGACTGAACTAACTTGGAGACTGAATTATCTCTGTGCCTGAAGAGCAGGTGGCTAGTCTAGGCTAAGGTGGGGATTATTGCTGCAGACAGTATTGGAAAGCTTGCTTTGCACCTGCCTCCTCATCATATCAAGCATGTAGATAAAAAGAATCTGGTTCCCTGGCACTGCCAACCAACCCCTCCAATCTTTCAAAAACAAATACTCAGCCTTGACTGTAAAATAAAATATAAAATAAGAGTTACCACCATCTTCTATTGACTGTTGATTGACCTGATCGCTCTCCAATAGTGACTACAAAAGATTAGATATCACTTTCCATACAGGTGTTTAAGCAAATCATTTTTCTTCTTGCCGTGAGACTAAATTGTTCAAGGCTCTGGAAAATGTCTGCGTGTAGCTTTACAAATGTGCTTAGCAAAGGGACGGCATTATCTTACGTCTTCAAAGGCGGTGATTTACAATAACCTGTCTAGTGTTTCTAAAATGAAGAGTTTTGTTAAAGCTTAGCAGGATGCACTGAGGGGAGATTTTTGACACAGCATGTGTATTTAAGGTCCAAATATACTGACACTCTTTTAAAAATAAATTATTCAGACTCTGGGGAATATAGACAACTTTACAATCTAGGATTTGATTCTCCTTAAAGATTGGTGTGAATCAGGCAGAACTCCTCAGACTTGTAAATTCCACTGTTGAACAAGAGAGAGTAGAATCAGATACTTGATTTAAATGTTGAAGAAGCTGATGGGGGCTGTCAAAGAGCTGGGTTAGTGGTCTGGGCTATTGCACATCACCCTGACTCCTGATGTGTGCCCTTCCTCTCTCTGCTCTGAGGGCCTGATCCAAAGTAAATTAAAGATAATCAGTTTTCATTATGAGCTTCCAAAAAAACATTGGTTACATCCATATCTAAATATCAGCATTGGTTGAAAAATCCAAAAGTTCACAAAAAATTTCAAATGTGTTTTTATTTGGAAGTGATTGAAATGGAACCTGATTTGTGTTTTTTGCAATAGTTTTTTGCTGCACAAAATATTATTGGAATGGTTATGGACAAATTTTGTTTATTGAAACTTCAGACTTTGCCAAATGAAAATTTGCAATAAAAATGTTGCCAAAATATTGGAAAAAAACATGACATGTTTCACAAAATGCCCCAATCGTGTGAGCAATGTCATCAATTTTTCATAAAAAAATTCATTTTAAAAAACCTGCAATTTTTCAGTAAAAAAAGTGTTTCATTTGAACAATATTGACCAGCTTTACTAACTAACTTTGAATATAATTAGGTTTGGAAGGATTAGCTTGGTTGGGAGAAGGGGGAAGGTTGGTCAACATTGATTTCATTATACACATACAAACCAATGAAATTACATTTTCATTGATAATAATTGAAATTTACAGATTGGCAGAATTAGAAAAATACTGCTTGAGAATTTAGAGTCAAAATCCAATTATTTAGACTTCTTAGCTGGGCTTGTTACAAATGAACTAGCAAATGAATAGTAAAAACTGGTATGATTTGCTGATTGACCGAAATTTACCTTGTATATTTTGACATATGATGCTGACAATTTGTGTTTGAATGATTTATAAAGCTTTAGCCTTTTTCATCTCAGCATCTACAGTCATTAAATAATTGTCTGATGTGCCCAAATTTCCCACAAAAACTGTAAAAATTTAAATTGATAAAAATATTTAAAAAGCTTAAATATAAACAGCTATATTCCTTGACAAAGTTATAAAAAATTAAATTGGGCCAAATCTAAATGTAATGTGGCCATCATACTGGGGCATAACGGTCTTTCCTGCTTGTGTCTTTGACACTTTGCTATTTCCAGTAATGGTGGGCTCCTCTCATTCTCCTTTATTTTCTATTATGTACCTCAAGAATTAGAGCTGGAATCTGTGCCCCATAACAACTGGCCGCCACTAGGAAACTCTTCCTGAAGGTGAGTTGGTAAGCTAATGCAAAATGATGACTGATGAATAAGACTGTCTACTATAATTGCAGAATAATCTCCTGCAATTTTTTTAAAGAGAGGTGGGGCTTGAATCTCAATAATGTACTTAGATAGAAAAGGGGTATTTTTGCCCACTTAAATAAATGATGAGCCCATAGTACTTGTATATAAGACAGCCATCTTACTCTGTCAGAATGTGTTAAGCCCTGCAAAGGGAATTAGTGGTTCAGATTTACTATTCATCCTTTTTCTTGACATTTGAGAGGGCTAGCTGTCTTAATCAGAAAGCATTCGCCATTCAGAATACTCAGTGAAGAGTCACATGAAAATGCAGATTCATAATTGAACAAAGACAGTTATTTTCCGACTGAGGCACACTGGTGAATGGCTGTGAGTGCTTAATTATGACCAGACCTCTCTTCCAAATGGAGTGCTAAAATCAAAGAAGAGTTCACCCTTAATTGTGAGTGGGGTTTGAAACTGTGTTTTTGAATACTGTACCGTGGTATATATAGGTCACCAGGATGACCTTTTTTATTATCTAAATTACTCCAAAAAAGGAAGAAGTAGTGTGGTAGGCTGTTAAATGTGTGGTTTTCAGTACACTAAAGTTTTTCTTTTTCTTTTACCACTGTTAGTTTTCACCCCCATCTCTGCCCATCTGTGTATTATTTTCACAGGGCTCTATCTACAGTTATATTTTTCTTCTTGTACATTTTATGACACTGGATGTTTCTCTTATTCCTTTATTGGGTATTGATTCTAATAGGGTTCACCTTCCATGTGTGTTTTGGTAGTGCACAGGAAAAGCTTTCTTATGTGTATTCCTTTGTAGCCAGATTCTGAGGCCAAATGCCTTTGGCTGGAAAGTGCTTTTCTCTGGCAACACTGTGACCCACCCTCTTAGGGCTTCACATTCCCTGGTTTCGACTTCTGCCTGTTAATGATAGCCACAAATCGCAGCCACCCAACTGCCCGGGGGAGAGAGACAACCAAAGAAGCGGTTGAAAAAAGGAGGTATGGTTATGTAGATTAACCTCTAAAGGTGCACTGTAGCCTAGTCAGGAGTTCATCTCAGTCTCTACATGTGAACTATAACACTAATTCATTAGAACAGGAATATATTTACTAAGTAAGGACCAAATGGTGACCCTTGGCACATGCCTGCACAGGTGACTGAGGGGTCATAAGATGCTTCATTTCTCCATTGCACAGGCTTCTTGCATCCTGGGCCTCAGCACCCTGGGTAACAGCTCCCTGTGCAGGGACATTACTTTGCCTGTGCATGTGGGCAGGCAGGGATGGAACCTGGATGCCACCTCCCACTCCAGTGTGCCAGCCAGCGTGGAGGGAGCAGGAGGCTGCTCCATGGTTTATCTCACTTTCTCCCAATGCAAAGAGGAGTCAGGGACCTGACAGACTGTCTCACAATTCATTCCTTGTTGTGCTCCTGGAGCTGTGTAATCAATCCTCTTAGGGCTCCTAGGAACTCCGTGATCTAGCCCTAAGTGTCATACAATATCCATAAGGTTTGAAATTAAAATCCAGCCAAAAAGCCACGTGACTGCATATTTTCATATTACATCTTTTAAGTTACAATGTTATGATACGTGTAAAGAAGCTTTAAAACTCTGTGAGAAAATATCAAATCGCAAGACGGATGCTTGAAAAAAAAATGGTGTGTGTTCATTTCCGTTTAAAGCAGCGCAACAAAGATGGCACACAAAACAGAAGATGGGGAGGGGAAGGGTGGTCTTGTGGGCAAGGCCCTTGACAGACTCAGGAAGCATGAGTTCTAGGACAGGCTCTACCACAGGCTCTACCACAGGCTGTCTTTGTGCCCAGCCTGGGAGGGGGTAGAGCGGGAAGAAAAGCTCCTAGAGCTGTCCCCCAGCCTGGAAGGTGGGAGGGGACCTTGCTGCAGCTTGCCAGGCCTGGGAAAGGAGGTGAAGAACACCAGGAAAAGCTGAGGTGAAGTGGGGGAGGGGCACTGAATTGATAGGGGGGATGAACTGACGGGAATGGAGCTGAGGGGATGGGATGCAGGTGGAACTGATGTGTGAACTGCAGGGACAGGATTGTGTTGGACAGAATTAATTGCTGGGCAGGGGATGGGCAGATGTGGCAGTAAAAACTTCTGCAGCAGAAGCTGAAATCACCTTTCCCATTACACGTGGAAGGGCAGGCAACACTAATCGTCAGACACACACACTTGGGATGGGCAGGGGAAGTTCAAATACAAAATATATGCCAAAAAATACTCACGATTTTTGAGCCAACCTGGTGGTTTGGGGTGTCCAACTCATGATTTGTATTATTTTAAAGTTGGCACGACTGCCTACAGCACTTGCTTTCAAACTCACAGGGCCCCTTGCATACTGCCAAATGCCTCCCAGCGCCACCCTGCTCTGCAGTTAATTGCAGTACCATTACTAGTGTTATTCAACCAACTGGAGATTTGAACTACAGCGTGTCTCATATTCACTGATATGTTTTTATCTGGGATGCTGTTAGCTTATTTCTACTAGACTTCTCCACAGATGAGTTTGGCTCTTGGGCACGTTTATCACAAGGGCTTAAAACCCCCCACCTTGGTGCATGCTCCCTGCCAGAGCAACCCCAGTCACCTCTGCCCATTTTACATACTTGTTTGAGTGCACTCTGCTCATTACCCAGAAGAGCCCCAGTACTCAAGTCTAGCTGAGCAGAACTCAACACAGGCAACAAAGGGGATGGCTTTACATTGCCTTTATCCCCCTGCAATCCTGGGGCTGGTTTGAGCATCATAGAATCATAGATCATTAGCTAGGGCAACCTTCAGGCTGCTCTAACTGGTGCCAGCTGGTAATGGCCCCCAAGAGGTGGGTAATAGCATGCAGACTGGAGATTGCAGCAGCCCTCCATTCAGGTCTTCTTCCCTGACCTCACCCCTTTCACCATGGCCTGCAAAGTGGGGGTAAGGGGATTAGAACTGGTATATCTGACTCACTTACAGTAGGGGGAACCCAAACTAGCCCATTACACTAGCCTTCAGGCCCAGTTCATCATCACAGCCAGTCAGAGGGTCTGGCCCATGGTCTTACATTGCATAGGTAGCTGGGAAGTATAAAATGAGGTCTTTGTTAACATTTCCTAGAATTAATAGCAGAGTTTATTTTTTTTCCAGTTGTCTTCTGACTTAGAGATGTTGAGGTCCGTTTCCCATGCAGTGAGGTGTTTGAGGTGAGTTGCAGGTTTATTACTTTCTGACCTTTTGTACACTATAGAAACGAGCCTCTTCTCTCTCACTGTTCCTATAAGAATATTTTTCTCAATGAGTTTGCTAACTATCTATTTCAGGGCATTATAAAGTATCTTAATCTGAAGCAAGACAAGAAGGGAAGAGCAGGGATTATGCATGGTGTATTTTTAGATGGAAATTATTGACTCTATAACATTTCTCAAGCAATTTTGTGTCATGTTTCAACAAATGTTTCAGTGTGCTTCAAACAGAACTACTAGAACTGCAGTCAGAAAGGATTCATGTGACAAAAAAATCAGAGGGCTGTTTGATTTCAGAGAGAGGGTGGGTGTGTGGGTATGGATCTGAAAATTGGCTTGAAAATCAATTGGCTTGCATCTTAACTCTGATGGAACTAGTGTCAATTTCTCAGGGAGGCTGTTCCAGAACCTCATTTCTATGATGGTTAGAAACCTTCTACTTTCCAGCCTGAATGTGTTCAGGCCCAGTTTATAGCCATTTGTTCTAGTCCTAGCATTGTCCTTTAGCTTAAATAGCCTTTCACCATCCCTGGTATTTAACCCTCTAATGTATTTATAGAGAGCAACCATATTCCCTCTCACCCTTCTTTCTGCAAGACTAAACAAATCAAATTCTCTAGTCTCCTCTCATAAAATAGGCCCTGCATTCCTTAAATCATCCTCGTAGCTCTTCTCTGCACTCATTCCAGTTTAAATAAATCTTGTTGAACATAGGTGACCGTAATAGTACACAGCATTGCAAATGAGGTCTTATCAGCATCCCGTACAGTGGCATTAATACTTCTCTGTCAGTACTGGAAGTGGGATAGTAACCCTGACCCTGCACTAGCCTCTGCTGCAGCTGTGATGAAGCAGCACAGAGTGCTGTCCTGGGGAGAGCTGACTCAGTTTAATTTAAATGGAAGAATAATCAAAACCAGGTCATCAACTATTGTTGTTGATTTCCAAAGGGCAGCCTTTGGGAAATTAAGGGAACTAGTTAAAGAAGTCAGTTGGACTGAAGAGCTTGAGGACTTAAATAGGGAGGAGTCTTTGAATTTGTAAAAAAACTGACATTTGCATCTCACACGAGGAGAAAAATCTTGTGGGGACCCAGCTGGATGAATAACCACCCCAAAAGGTTACTAGGAGTAAGGAGAGAGGGTATAGGGCAGGGTTTCTCAAACAAGGGTTGCCGCTTGTGTCGGGAAAGCCCCTGGTGGGCCAGGCCAGTGTGTTTACCTGCCCCGTCCACAGGTCTGGCCAATGGGGGCTGCTGAAGTGGTGGCCAGTAAGTCACTTGGCCCATGCCACTTCCAGCAGCTCCCATTGGCCCGGAGCAGCAAACCACGGCCAGTGGGAGCCACGATTGGCTGGACCTGCGGACGGGGCAGGTAAACACACCGGCTCGGCCCGCCAGGGGCTTTCCCTACACAAGCGGTGACCCCTGTTTGAGAAACTCTGGTATAGGGAGTAGAAAAAGGGATTGATCAGCAAAGAACACTAAATCATGGGGGATAGAAAATGTAGGACTAAAGTGAGAATTACTAAAAGGCAAGTTGAATGAGCTCTTGCCAAGAAAATTAAAATAAATAAGAGGTTTTTTTGATTATATAAATAAAAAGAGACCAATGAAGGAAGGGGTTGGGCCACTGTGCAGTGAGCATGGGAAAGAGATTAAAGATAATCTAGGTCTGGCACAAAAATTAAATGAATACTTTACCTTAGTTTTCAATATCAATGATAATATGAAAAATGTGCACGAAGGCAGTATGACTGATGGAAATGAGTGTCTAGAAATGGAAATTATCACACTGGAGATGGAAAAAAATCTTACAGCACTTAATGCACTCAAATCAAGGGGACCGGATAACTGGCATCCCAGAATATTGAAAGAATGGAACATGAGATTGCTAGTCCAATAGCAAGGATTTTTAATAAATCTATCTATTTGAGACAGGGAGTAAGAACCCATCTGACTGGAGAATAGCTGATGTTGTACCTGTATTTAGGAAAGGGGAAAAAGGTAATCTGGTCAATTGCAGACCTGTTAGTCTGACCTCAGCAGTAGGCAAAGTTTTAGGGCAAAATATGAAAGAAAGAAGAATTAAATTCATAATCGTAAATGGTGAAGGGGATTTAATGCAACATGGGTTTACTAAAGGTAGGTCTAGTAATGTGATTTCTCTTTTTAAGAAAATAACTGATTTTTAGGTAAGAGAAGTGCCCTTCCCTTACCTAAAGATCTAATACACCTGGATTTCAGTAAAGCATTTGATGCAGTATCACACAGGAGACTATTAGTTCAGTTGAGGAAGATGGGGATCAGCACAAGCACTGTAAGGAGGATAAGGAATTGGCAAAAGGGGAAGAGACAAGGGGTTGTGCTGTAGGGGGGAATTATCCGACTGGAGAGAGGTAACTAGCGAAGTTCCTCATGGATCAGTCTTGGGACCAAACTTATTCAATATTTTTATTAATGACCTTTGCATAAAAAGTAGGAGTGTGCTAATTACTTTTGCCAATGATAGAAGCTTGGGAGGCATCATCAATACAGAAGGGGGTAAATACCAGGAAGGTACAAAGAGCTATTTAAGCTAAAGGACAATGTTGGCGCAAGAACAAATGGTTATAAACTGGCCTTGAACAAATTCAGGCTGGAACTTAGAAGGTTTCTAACCAGCCACAGGGTGAGGTTCTGGAACAGCCTCCCAGTAGGAGCTGAGAGGGCAAACAACTTGAATTAGTTTTAAGAGAGCTGTTTAATAGATGAGTGCGATTGTCTGATGGAGTTGCTTCTGATGGTGGAGGGTAAACTCAACAGCTCTGGGGCTCACTCCAGTGTATGTCTTATGCTCATGCTTCAAGGTTTCAGCTGGCCACCAGCAGGGTTCAGGAAAGGATATTTTCTCCCCTATGTATTCTGGGAGGTTTATCTGCTTCTTCTGTAACATCAGGGATAGCCACAGCTAGAGATGGAACACTGGGCTAGGTGGGCCAGTGATCTGAGATAGCACAGCGGATTCTCTCTCCCACTCAGGTGCTTGGCTGGCTGGTTCTTGGTGACATGCTCAGAGCCTAACTGATCACCATATGTGTGGCTGGGAAGAAATTTTCCTGCAGGTCATATTGGCAGTGACCTGGGTTTTGGTTTGAAGTTCTTGTTTGTTTGTTTTTTTGTTGTTGTTGTTTTGCCTTTCTCTGTAGCATATGGGTCACTTGCCAGGATTATTCGGGTATATCTCACTTAATCATTTCCCTGCCATTTCAGGGGCCTGGAGCACTGGTGGACCTTGGTCTCTCCTATTCTCTGCCTGTGGTACATCATAGTCTAGTCTCCCCTGGGCAGTGATACTATGGTATAATTTCCATTGCTTGTTGTAGTGTGCGAGTGAGGAATGGTGTTGGTGGCCTGTGATATGCAGGAGATCAGACTAGATGATCTAGTGCTCTCTTCTAGCCTTAAATTCTAAGACTCTGTGACTCCACTAGTAGCCTCCTTCCAGTCTGGTAATTCATTCAGCACAACGTGTTGCCATCTCCCCTTTAGCCAGGTCCCTATCCACCTTATCATTCTTGAACTGATCCCCATCTTCTCTAATTTAACTAATAATTTCCCATGTGACACCATGTCAAATGTTTTACTGAAGTCCAGGTGTATTAGACCTACTGCACTTCTCTCAACTAAAAACTCACATTTTCTCAAAGAAGGAAATCAGATTAGTCTGGCATGATCTACCCTTGGTAAGATCACAGTGCACTATATCCCCATTATCATTTGCTTCCAGGAATTTAATTATTCTTTCCTTCACAATTTGTTCTGAAGCCTTGCGTACTTGTATTGCCTGGATCATTTTTTCCACCTTCTTAAACATAGGCACAATATTACTTATTCTCCAGTCATATGGGCACTACTCCAGAATGGATAGATTTATTGTTCTGCCACAATATATTCACTTTTCCCCTATGGAGCTAAGGTAATGGAATAAAGTCACTGTACAGTGTGCTGTCTATGGTACTGAAAGTATGATTTTTAAGAGACCTATTTAACCATTTTTTAAGATTAAAAGAACTTAGAAGAATATATATAGACAGAAAGTTGAAGTAGTGATCTGTACAAACTGTGAACAAATAATAGCAAACTGGTCTAAGCTTCCTTCTCTGTCTTAATTACCATGTTCTCCACAACTCAAAACATACACCTGTTCTTCATACTACAGTGTGACAGCTTAGAGTAGTCTTTTTGATTTCTTACATTTATGGACATAGAGGAAGATTCTCTGCTGCTCTCAGGGAGACTGCCAGGGGGTTCATTAAGGCTCCCCGATTCTCTGCCCCAGTCCTAACACAAGTTAGAGCAGCTGACAGGCTGCTCTAATTTCACCAGCTGGCTAATAGCCCCTTAGGGACCATTTGCCATCAGAGGACAGCAGGAGCACATTGTCCTGGCTGTTCCCTCACCCCACACCGTTCTACCCAGGGATAGACCCCCTGAACCAGGTTCTGTGGGGAAAGAGACAGAGGAGTCAGGTACGGGGGCACTCTGCCTGCTGAGGACTCCCTACACCCAAGATGTACCTAGTAGAGGAGTCACAGGAAGTGTTGGCTCCCTTTGCACTGCCTGGGTGGCACACATAGAATGGGTAGGAGCAGAGACTCTACCCCACCACTTTTATTCTGAATTAGGGATCTGGTTCAAAATTCATTAAAGTCCAGCGAGTCTTTCCATTGACTTCAGTGGATGTTGGATTAGAACCCAGCACAATCCTCTTTGATTACATTTTTTTAAAATCCTCTCTTCTTTGATAGCTTCTTTTTTTACAGTAAATCTTAAACTGAACATTTTTTATTTCTCTCTGTTCACATGAAAAAGGACAAAGTCTGATCTAAGTCATGCCAATGCCATTTCACTGAACTCAGTGGGTCAGATTCTGCTCGTAGTTAATGAAGGTCGTACTGGAGTAATTGAAAGGAGAATGTGGCTTATTTTCAGATTGGACACTCTATTTCCGTTTGTGTTGATTGGAATTCTACATTAACGTTAGTGCACCCAGCACTGAAAATACTCTACTAAACATTTCAGAGTACTATAGCTGTATGCAGTTTTGAAGCAGACAAACAGTGTACAAGATTGAACTGTGAGGAATCTGACTAATCCAAACAATGCTCCTTATTAACTAGTAAAGTTGATGAGCGAAGTCTCACTTTCTATGCTAAGCATAAGGAAAATGATACCAGTTTGTCTGTTATCATTGACTTGACCTTCTGCCCCTGCCCTCATAGAATGAGAGGCACAAATCAAGGCAATTACCTTGAATTTATGGAAAGGTTTTATAATCCCTTTACTCGTTCCAGGGAATTTCTGTGTTTTATCCACTGGAGGTCAAAGCTTTTCTCACTTGCACCCACCCACCCTTATTGTTACAGGTGGGTTTGCATGGCTGTAACTGAAGGGGAATAGGAAGAGATTATTTAAATACATTAGGAGCAAGAGAAAGATCAAGGAAATGTAGGTCCTCTACTTAATGGGGAAGGAAACATCAGGGCCGTCCTTACCCATATGCAAACTACGCAGCTGCATAGGGCACCAGGAAATTTGGGATACCAAATTGCCCCAAATCTCCTGGTGCCCTATGCAGCTGCGTGCTGTTCCAGTGGCCAGCCTGATCCCCCAGCCAGCTGAGCCAGCCAGGAAAGCTGCCCCCACTCTCACCTGCACTTACTCCACCCCTTCCCCATAGTCCCCGCCCCTGCTCTGCCCCACCTCTTCCTCAAAGCCCCTGCCCCTGCTTCCCCTCAACCCCACCCCCACTCCACCCCTTCCCCTGAGCTATGTCCTGAGGGACTGCAGTAGGGGTCAGGCCCACCCTGCACTCACCGGGCATCAGGAAGTGGGGCGACCCGACCCCAGCCTGCTCTGCTGGCTCGCGCTGGGGGCGGTTTCCTCCCTGCCCCCCCAAGCCTCAAGCCTGCTCCTGCCCCCCCACAGACTTTGGGTGCAGCCCCCTCTGCCCTGTGGAGGCCTGGGGATCCCCCCCATGTGTGTGTGTGTGGGGGTTGTGTAGGGCACCAAAATGTCTAGGGATGGCTCTGGGAGACATAATAACTAATGCATCAAGAACACTCAGGAGTTTGCCTATTTTGCTTCAGTCTTCACTAAAAAGGTTAATGGTAACTAGGTACTCAATCACAATATTAACAAGGGGAAAGAGGCACAAGCCCAAATATGGAAAGAACATGTTAAAGAATATTTGGATAAGTTAGATGTATTCAAGTTGGCAGGGTCTGATTCCAGGGTACTTATGAAATGAGCAGAAGCAATCTTGGAACTGTTAGCAAGTATCTTCGAGAGATGCCAGAGGACTGGAAAAGGGCAAACACAGTACAGTACCTATCATTAAAAGGGGGAACAAAGAGGACCATGGGAATTATAGACCTGTCAGCCCAACTTCAATACTTGGAAAGATACTGGAACACACTATTAAACAACGAATTTGTAAGCACCTAGAGGATATTAAGGGTATAAAGACTGGCCACAGCTACGTTGGACTGGTCATGTCAGCCGCATGGATGCCAACAGAATCCCCCTGCCAGCTTCTGTATGGTGAGCGCTCCCAGGGCATCCGGCATATAGGTCGTCCATGGAAACGTTACAAGGACACCATCAAAGCCAATCTGCAGTACAGTAGCATCAAACCTAGGGACCTTGAGGACGTCACCAGTGACAGAACACAGTGGCGTGCAACAGTTAGAAATACCTGCATCGCCTTTGAGGAAGAGCGCTGCCGGCGTCTACAAGAGGCACATGAACGACGTCACAGGGCATCAGCAGCGCACAATCCACTGACTGCGAACTTCCCATGCACCATCTGCAGCAAAATATGCACCTCTAGAATTGGCTTGTATAGTCATCAGAGGGCACACCATGAGACTAACAATAGATGATCTGCACAAATTTGTCATCATCGGATCGATGGACTACCAAGAAAGACTGGCCAGAATGGATTTATCAAGAACATAGCATGCCAAACCAACCTTATTTCCTCCTCTGACAGGGTTAGTGGCCTAGTGGATGTGGGGGGAACAGTACACATGATATATCTTGATTTTAGTAAGGCTTTTGACATTGTTCCACAGGATAGTCTCATAAGCAAACTAGGGAACTATTATCTCAGATAAATTACTATAGGGTGGGCGCACAACTTGATGGCCTCTCAAGGTCCCTTCCAGCCCTACATTTCTATGATTCTATGTGGCTGTACCTTTTATGGCTCCCTGATTTTCAAGCTGCAACTCTTTGAGCCCTGGTGTAAGTTATGGTTTCATTAACTAAGCAGCACTAATGATTTACACTAGCTGAGATTCTGTCATGTATTTTTCTGATCGCTTCTCTGGCCTTTTGGTTGTCATCCTTCAATGTTTTTACATTCACCTTAGTATATTTACCACCTTCTTATTACATTTTTTTTTTAAAAAAAGGAGCGCCAGTCCATTTCTTCAGAAAAAAAGTGTCTAGTTCAATTTTTTTGCAAAAAGAAGTAACTAGCTAATTATTTAGCATGGGATTTTCAAAGGAACCTAAGGCAGTTGAGTGCACAACTCCCTCAAACTCTTTAAAAATCTCAGTCATAAAAACTAGTGCCACCTTCCAGAAGATTAAAGTATTTTAATTTTGTCACTGTATGATCAGCAGTGAGGTATGTGCAGTTCTACTTAGTTATGGGAAAGCCCATAAAATTATCAATTATGCTCTCAGATCATCAATTCAGTACAATATTCTTTTACATTTCTTTACCCATTATTGATGGTATATTAGAGAGGGCTAGATTGTCCATATTAGGGACATCAGGTAGCATTTATTTAGTCTTAAATGACTGGACCTAAGGTCCTGGAAGGCTGCGCAGAGATAAGGAGTGGGTCTGAATCTCATTACCATTCTGTGCAGCTACATAAACAGCCACAATCTGCCCCCAGGAAAATATAATATGATGTCTCCATGTTATAATAATAATTGCAAGCTGTTGTAGAGCACTTTTCATTGGTAGATCTCAAAATTCTTTATGAAGGTTGGCACTGTCATTATCCCCATTTTACAGATGGGGAAACTGAGGTACAGAATATTGACATGGCAGAGCCTGAACTAGAACCTAGCTTTCTTGACTCCTTGTCTGGAGTGCTAGCTAGTAAAGCACACTGGAATATGGTATGGTTTAGAAGACTATTTCAAGGTTGTAATTTAGATGAGGTTTCTTTGAGGTTAGAAACCAAAGTTCAAGTAAAGACTGGGAATGGATGGGTCATTACACAAAGTAAAAGCTATTTTCCCATGCTAATTTTCCCCTACTGTTACTCACATCTTCTTGTCAACGGTTGGAAATGGGCCATCTTGATTATCACTACAAAAGTTTTTTTCCCTCCTGCTGATAATAGCTCACCTTAATTGATTAGTCTCGTTATAGTTGGTATGGCAACACCCATTTTTTCATGTTCTCTGTGTATATATATCTTCCTACTGTATTTTTCACTGCATGCATCTGATGAAGTGGGTTTTATCCCTTGAAAGCTTATGCTCAAATAAATTTGTTAGTCTCCAAGGTGCCACAAGTACTCCTGTTCTTTTTACTGATACAGATTAACACGGCTACCATTCTGAAAACTAATCTTTTAGGAGACCATAATTAAGTTAATCTATCTATTTTATTTCCTTATACAGCCTACATTACTGTACTATTTGAGCATCTCATAATCTTTAATGGATTTATCCTCCAAAATCCCTGTGAGATAGGAACAGATTATTATGCTTCTTTGACAGATGAGAAACTGAGTCCAGAGAGTCAAGTGCCTTGCTCAAGCTTACACAGGAAGTCCGTGACAGAGCAGGGATTTACACCCCGATCTCCAAGACGTAGGCTAATGTCTTAACCACTGCAGCTTCCTTCCTCTCTCTCTCTAATGCAGCAATAACACAAAGATGCATTCTGTAAATACAAGCTGCTTCCCTCCCCCTTTAGTGGTTACTTTTGTTTGTAGCAATTCAATATTTTTCACACAAAAAATTGTTTATTAAAAGTTTTTAGTCACTCTGTGAAACATAAATCAGACTGTTTACAAATGTACATCCATCGAGATCAAAGCAGCAAAGGCTAAACCACTGATGACCCAGGCTAGATGTGTATCTAGGGCCTCCACACTGCAGGACTAAGAATATTACTGTCCAGTTCTAATGAACTACTGCTGGTCTTAAATGATGTCTAGAACAAAAGATAGAGGAGGATTGGCTGACCTCCTTCCAGCTGCCAGCAGATTTCTGACAATCCAATAATGTTATAGCTATTCAGTCTCAATCGACAGCCATATTTTTACAACTCTCAAGCTAATGAGTAGGCCGTATTATATTTTTTCACAAAGACTGTATGGCCAAATTCTGTTTTATGTATGACTCATCAAATTGGGTGACATGTTGGGAGAGGGAGAAGTGGAAACTGAAATGAAGGTTTTATTGGAGGGGCATTTTCTATATTCCCCTTCTCTCCCTGTCCCTCCACACGCACACACTTCACCGAAGCCCAGTCACTGGGTTTGAAATCTAGAAGGGAGGTAGAAGAGAGAGGGGCTGAAAAGGAAAGCAGTTGAAACTTTGTCTGGTCTAGTTGTTTCCCAAGCTTTGCAGAAATGAGCTGGGGGAGTGGGGAAGGGGTTGAAGAAGCCGAGCTCCGGCTTCAAGATTCAACAATTCCTCCAGTTCTTAGTCACTGTGCATTGCTATTTGTGTGTCCGCTTTCACTATAAAAATTCCAGAAGGCGTCAATCTCTCGCTCTCTCTGTCTCTGCCTCTCTCTCTCTTTCTTTACTAAACGATTGGAGCTGCCCTCTTCCTCTTGCATCTCCCCCGCCCCCTTCAAGCTCCCTCTTCAGCTACAAGCAGCATCACTAATTGCTTTTTAGGGTCCCTTTTCTGCTCTCTGTTCAAAATTCACAGGGCATTCCCTGGCTCCTTTATGCTCCTTTTCTGAACCTTTTCAGCTTCTTTTACAAACTTAGCATTTCTGTGCCTCTCTGAGGCTTTGCAAAAAAAAAAAAGTTTGGATATTTTTTTTTTTTTGGCAAGAAAGCACCCTCCCTCATCAGCGCCCTCCCTCTCCCTCAAAAAAGCACATGCATTGGCCCACCTCCTATTGAATAGGGGGCTTTGTGCGGGGAATTTCCGGAACACAGCCCAGTGCCGAGGGCTCAGTGTGAGTGGAGGGGCTTTGGGCAAGGAGCCTCCCTCAAGGCCCACCCCATTACCACGCTCACTGTTTGCCCTGGGCTCTCTAAAAGGTCTATTGTTGCTTGTTGCCAGGTATTCCCTAGCAACACTTAAGCCAAGCTGCCTCCTCTATTTATGGCAGAAACTTTTCAATGGTCTCCAAAACACGTGCTTGTCAACTCAGGAGAATATGCTTAAATAGACACAGAGGGGAAAAAATAACCCCAAGCGTTTACTTTAGTTGAAATATGTGTGTTGGGGGTGTTTTTCCATTTCTTGTCATTTACCTTGGAGCAGCAACCCAAACAATTGCAATTAAAAAGTCTCAACTCCCCCCAACCCCCACACACACTTCTTTTCTTTCCATCCCTATTCCCTTCTATAACTTAATATTGAATGCTGCGCTGCGGGGTGGGGGGAATATTGGGTGAAGCAGTCTTTGGAAATGCCTTACATTGTACACCCTTTTTATATGAGAGATTGCTTCATTATTTTAAGACTGATTTTGACTTTTGTGTGTTTGGCCAAGCGGTTGTATGAACTGCCATGCTCAGCAGGCTGACCAAGGGCAAATGACTATTAAGAAGAATGATGGGAGATGCAAAATCTGGGGGGAGAGGGAATATATTTTTCTTTTTTTTTTTCTTTCTGCAAAGGACATGTTTCTGTGATTGTGATTCATCAGGTGCATGCAGCTGCAGAGGGATGTGATTTAGAGTCAAACGGTGGAATTTAAAGCATTACTGCTCCAAAGGGGGAAACACACATTACTACGGCGAGGAGATGGGAATGCACCATACAAGCAAATAAATATTGTCTTTAGACTGCAAACCCATCAGGGCAGGAATTGTCTCTTTTCTATGTTTACACAGCATCCAGCGCAATGGGGCGGCAATCCCGACTGGGGCTTTCGGAAACTACCATATTATTTACTTATTGGTATGACTAGGACATAATGTCATTGTCGGTGATCAAGAGATAATAGAAAAATATATTTAAGGCGGAGATTTTCAAAGAAGCTTACAGGATTTAGGCATTAAATATCATTTAATTTCCATGGGACTTGAGCATCTAACTCCTTTAAACTCCCAGCCTAAATAGTTCTGGCTGTGGGCCCAAACTCAATCCCAATGAAGCCAATGGTGAATTTCCTACTCATTTCAATGGTGTAGGCTCAGGCCATGTGTTTGGATGCTAATCTGAACTTTTGTATTTGCATGTAGATACCCATTTTCCATGCTGATCTTTTACCCTTCTAGGCCAATACGTCACTCAGAGAGTATTCTGATTCTCAAGAACTGGACACATTCTCTATGACTGTGCTCCCTTATCACTGCCTATAACCTATCTGTCACTATGCGTAAATCTCAACTGCCCTCTTTACCCTTTCAGGATCCAGCACCAAACTATAGTACATACCTAATCATCAACAGTGGGTGCAGAATTGTAATACTGCTAATATAATGGAACATGATGCTGTCCCAAACTAGCAGAAAACCCTTTAAGAGTTTATTACATTGTGGCATCCTCCTCTTGTGGTTCTCTTCCTACTTCTAACTGCTCTTCTCCTTTGGTGAGTCCTCCTACTCACTCTTTCATCTCTATGCTGGTGACTTCCAAATCACTCTCTACACACCGGTGCTGTTCCCTTCTGCCCACAACGCTTTATCTAATTATCTGTCTGACATCATATCCCCAAGGCCACCTGCTCACATTAAATATGGCAAAACTCAGCTCTCCTTTGTTCTTCACACACCCTCTCTGCTTCTCTTCTTCTCCCCTATTGTTGATTGCAACACCATCTTTCCTGTCCTTCAGGCCAGCCACCTTGGGATAATCATCTGACTCCCCACACGTCAGGTTGTTACTAAATCTTGCCCCATCTTTTCTCCACCACATTTCAAAGATTCAAATGTGCCCTTCTGTCCTAATGGCTAAAACACTTGTCCATGCTCTTGTCATCATCCCATCTCTTGTTGACTATAATTGCCTCCTCCCTGGCATGGCTGATACCCAGGTGGCTCCCCTCCAATCTATCCATAATACAGCAGCCAAAGCTATCTTCCTCATCTGTCAGTCAAACCATAATACGCTCTATTTTGAGGCCTACTGCTGGCTTTCCCTTGCCCATTATATCAAATTTAAAATTCTTTCCTTCATCTCCCAGGCCTGGTACAGAGTTGTATCTCAGATCATGTTTCTGATTGCATCCCTCATCACTGACGTTGCTTTGCCAGCGTTGCTTGCCTCAACATCTCTTTAATTTGCCTGTCTCGCTCCTGATTTTTGTGTTCTTTCATGTAGCCCCTGTGTATGGAATGGCCTCCCAAACCCAGTGCCCAGCACCTGGCAGAAAGGCCCTAGCTCTCTAAAACATATCAAGAGTAGATTAGATCAGCTAAATATTTCCTGTTTATTTGGGGGCTGTCTGCAGCCAAGAGCTCTGTTTTGTTGGCATTTGCTGTTATTTTGCTCAGATGCAAGGTGAGGAAATGATTCTCCACTAAAAACTCTGGGTTAGAGTCACAAAAAGACTTAGGCACCTAACTGCCACAGGTGCCTAAATCCCATAATCAGGCCCCACTGGGACTCACAAAGCCCCCACTCAGCTGCCCTCAACCACATGTAGGTGCCTAAAGTCACTCAGTACCTAAATTGTGCAGTAAAAGCTCCCCGGGTGCTTATGTTTCTGCCTGCTCTCTCTTTGGCCCAAAGATTCTTTTATTAATTAAGGGTGGGGGAAGGGAGGGAGGGAGAGTGCAAGAGCTCTATAGTTGGTGGTTAGCACACTCACCCAAAAGAGAGCCATGCCCAGTTCAAATCTTTTCTCACCTCAGGTGGAAGGGGGACTTGAACCAGGGGTCAAGAGTACCCTAACCACTGGGCTAAAAGTTAGGAGGAAATTCCTCCTTTTTCCACTACCCCAGTTTATTGCTAAAATGGCCTAGGCACCTAATGACAAGAGAGGGTTTGCAGCTGAGAATCCCAAGCAGGGAGTGGGGGAGGGTTCCTCCCTGCAGCCCAGATTTAGGTATCTACCTCTGACCAAGGGTTGGGGGCTTAGCTTGATGCCTCCCCTTGGCTAGTTTATGCAAGCTTCTCCTGAGCATGCTGGCTTTTGTGAATGCCATTGTGAGGCACCTTTCTCATCCCATCTCAACTCAATCTGCTATTATTAACACAGTGCCAAATCCTTATCCTATTCAAATCAATGGCAAAACTCATGACTTATGTATTTTATAATTTATTAGGCAACAAATGTTTGTGTTTATATTGTTATTTATGTATTTACTTGAGGGGAGATATTCAAAGACACAAAGAGCAGATTGGCTTTCACTGGGTGTTAGGGGCCTGACCCCCACTTGTGGTTTTGAAAACCACTCCCTTTGTTTCTAAGAGGCCACACAGGAACCTCAGAGTTGAACTGTCCACCAAAATAAAAGTGAAAGACGAATGACAAGCAGGCTACCCCTGAGCATCTGACTCTCCAGCACCACAGGGGAATTCAGAAATTCAGTAAAGCACCTGAAAGCAAAATCTTGCCGATGCTTTGCAATCTGTCTGTGCCAAGTGCACTACGGCTTCTCTTAGACAAGGAAGCACTGATGTTGCTGCATGCAGCTCTCTTTCTTGTTAGAGTAGATCACAGAGGTCAGAGGTGTCTCCTGTTTTGACAGAAACACTGGGCACATTGCACATCCGCCATTCCCTTCATATGCAGTTTTGGACTGTAGCCCTTTTCTCTTGTGGTTCAGCTGCTTCAGTCTTGCAAAGATGCTAAGGCATATAAGAGCAGAGATATGATAATTCTCTCCTATGACCTATACTTCAGGAAGCTAACAATGTCAATTTAACTCTCAGTCAATTCTGGTGTGACCCTCCCAAAAAATAGCAAGCATGTTATGTGATAGCCCATACGTAGAAGTGTGTGTGTGTGGGTGGGTTTCAATCATGCATTTGTGTGTGTCTGCAGGGAAGTGTACTGTCTGCCTGTGTGCAGCTTTGTCTCTGTGCGTCTGCATCACTGCCTGTTGTAGTGTAAGCTCCACTCTCTGCTCAGCCTTTACCAAGTCATTTTTGCTTCTGTTTTATAGGAGTGCCATAATTAGAACATGTCATGTTTCTGGCATTAACATACTATAATGCAGAGCTTGACATTAGAGAGAATGTAAATGGTTTTATTAGGTGCAAGATCAGGGCTGTTTAAATAATTGTGGTAATTGAAAATATGTGTATTATTATCTCTCAAGACGTGTTAGATTAATTTAATGAAGTTCACATCTGGAAGAGCAGGTATTACCAATTTGTGTGACCATTATCCCTCACTTGGTATCAATGGAAACCTAGATCTTGAGTTCCACAGAAGAACTGAGTTGAGGTGTCATATACCAGACACTTCTCTGTGGTTAGCTCTAAGAAATAGTATGATTTGGGTCTGGCTGTTCATTCTGTTATCCTTTTGGTTATGGTGATTGATGCAGATGGTAAGAATGAGGAACAGTGACCAAACACACTGGAATATTCACAACTTGGAGCATAGAAAGGTAGCCACACAATCACCATTAAAGCCATTTGAATAGAGTACCTGCCATACGTCTTCATCTACAGTACATTATTGTACCATGAAGAGTAAAATACAATACAAGTGTGAGATCCTAAGTCCTAGAATACAATCAGCATTTCTTCTGAAGTCACTCTGAAAGGCTACAAAATGTGTGGAAAAATACAAACCACTGTAGAAATATCCTGCAGGTTCTTGTTGACTCTACTTCAGCCTCTGGCAAGGTAGAATGTGCTTTTTTGTGATTAAAAATTCAAAAATAACTTTAAATGAATAGCCAAAGTTTTAAAAATGGATACCCAAAATTAGGGTTCTAAATCCATACTTTGGCATCTAAATAAGTGATGTAATTTCCAAAATGAATGAGCACTCCAGAACTTCTGTGTGTTTAGGTGCATAAGTATGGATTCGGGAGCCTAACTTTGAGCTCCTATTTTTTCAAATCTTGGCCAGATACCTTTTCTAAGTCTTTGATTGAGTGGGTAAATGACAACTGAAAGGTACAGACAATGGAGATTCCATGGAGAGTCATTCTTATAAACACAGTGCTTTTTGGACAGGATTTCTTAGAAATGGTGACAGTCAGTCCTGTTTATTCTTTGCAAATTATATACTCATTATTTGTAAACTATTTCAATGAAACAGTGTTTGCAGTTGAGAAATCAGCATTTGCCAACAGTCAGTACAGCTACTTCCTATACCAAGTACAGTATAGAGGAATGATCAGGTATCTCAGATATTTAATGTCTGCTAAGGGTTGGCAAATGGTGACCCTTTCATGGCAACCACTTTATATAAGGCCCAGTGACTGTAGTGGTTGTGGGGCAGATTTCCTAGCCTATGGTGAAGCTCATACTCTCACTCCCTTCCCAGCTGAGGAATATTGCCAAACAACCCCTCATTCATAAAGATATAATACTTCTACCTAATTTCTTTCTCTCTCTCTCTCTCTACTGAGCCCAACACCTTGGTGTCAAGGCACCAAGTTTCAAAGAGGAATCATTTTGCTTTCAGAATGTATTAGAAAACATTAAATTATCTTTATTTTCAAAATATTTTCCCAGACAGGAATCCCCTGGTCCTTCCCCACAATGGTTTAATCGTTAGCCATCCCTCTATATTTGAACACTGCACAGCACACACAAAAAATCCCTCTTTTGTCAGAGATATCCAATTTTCCTGCAAGGTGTTGTTTTTGAGGTCTTGTATTATAATCAACACTTTGGGATGACTGTTCTTGATAAGGATGGGCCAGTCTGTCCATATAAAATAGTTTCTAACAACATTTGTATTGAACCCAAACTGAACCTCTTCTGAGGTGTGGAGAAACCTGGATAACTTTTCCCCCTTATGCCTCCCTGTAATTTCTGTTTGTAGTCTCCATTTTTAGCTAGAGATTAAAATGTCAAAATACTTCAAGAGAACATGTTCTTATAGTATCCAGCTTGACTGGAACCAAGGAAGTCCCATAAATCTCATATGACAACTTTTTCCCATACAATTCCATCTCAATTTGAAGATCCACGTGGTTCCCATACATTTTAGCCAAGTATGGGACTGAGTGGTTCAGGTGATCACTGATAAGATACAGAGCTCTACAACCAAGATTTTTTAAAGTGACTAGCAACCTGGGATGCCTCCATTTTTGGGTGCCCAATGTGAGACACTCTAAAGGGGCCTAGTTTTCAGAAAGTGTTGAGCATCTGCCTTCTGAAAATCAGACCTCTTTATCCTGTCTCAGGGAGGGCACCCCAAATGGAGGCATTCAAAATCACTTTTGAAAATATTGGTTACTTTCATCTCGAAGCACCAGTTCAAATCTAGCCCCAGATCAGTGATGACCATTTGATGTCCTGAGTGAAATATGGTTAGTGGTCGCAGCCCAATACCTAGTAGACAGTTGTCCACATCACAAAACCTGCTGCCACATTCAAAATTAATTTTTCTCAGTAGAGAAGCCAGTGGATGGGGAAGGTGAATTACATCACCCTCCCACGCTAGAGGTTGGTCAAAATTGAGGAATGCTGGCAGTTTGGAAACTTTGCACTGTTGCTATCCATGTTTGTATCATTTCTAGGGCTAGAAGAACTATATTCTGGAGGGATGTTGATCTGGCACCATTGATAAATAATGTAGTTAAAATTTGCCTCTGTACAGAGCTGCCATATTCCCCTTTCATTTACGTGAAATGCATGTACTTTTGCATTTTTCATACACCATTAGATTTAAATTTAAATGCACAGCTACTCTAACATTGCTGTTCCCCTAACAATAATCTCACAGAAGAGCCTTTTTGTTCTGAAAATCTTTTTTAAAAATATGAAGCTATGGGCGGAACTGGCTGAAGTGTGTGTGTACGGACTTCAGAGGTGGATATGCCTTGTGTTGGTGCTCAGCACAGGGGTGAATTTCACTATAAAATGAACACTGTGGAACCCTGTGGGAAGAGAAAGTGAATTATATTTTGCCTGTATATGCCTTCACAGGAGGGTTTCCAATTCCTTCCTCTCTGCAAGCAAGAAAATGTTGCAAGAGGAATGTTAGCGTTCTAATCAATGATTATTTATGTATTATTTATATTACAGTAGGGCTGAGGAGCCCTGGTCAAGGACCAAGGCCCCATTGTACTAGGTGCTGTGCCAGCCCAGAAGAAAGACACGATCCCTGCCCCAAAGAGCTTACAATCCAAGAATAACACAAGAGAAAATAGGTGGACACAGACAATCATCTAATCAGTCTATATTTTGTGCTGATCACAGTGGTATCTGGATGAATGAATGTATGACACTGCAGCTCTTCTCACCATTTAAAACTGCGATGGCACCAAAAAAAAGATTCCAAAAATGAACAATGAAAGGAAACAATTTATACATGTTTCATAATTTAAAGTTCCCATTTGCTGAAACAATTAGTTGAGGCAGGCAATGTGGATGCAGTTTGTGTTTGCTAACAATCTACCCACAAAGTAAAAATAATCATTTGCTCTTTGGATAACATTTCACTTGGGATGATTTACAGACATATTTGAATTTAATCGTTGATGTCTTCTAAGTAAATAAATCTACTGTACAGAAAAGGTTTCTTTAAGGACGGGATTTTCCAAAGCACTAAGCTCTGAAATAAGTGGGAGTTTCATCATTGTCTTCAATCAGAGAAGAATTAGGCCAATGTCTAAGCACTTTGAAATGTCCCATTCTTACTTGTGAACAATCTACCTCATAGTGTAACGTACGTACTAAGGTCTTGATTGAGAAAAGCACTTAAGTGTGTGATTAAATCCATCCTCAGCACTTACGCATGTGCTTAAATCTAGTTGATTTCAATGGAATTTAAGCATGTGCTTAAGTGCTATCCTGATTAGGGATGCTTTTCAGAAACAGGGCCTGAGGCAGCTCTTTGGGGCAAGGCCTCTCTTTTTGTTCTCTGTGTGTGCAATGCCTAGCACAATGGGGCCCATCCCTGATTAGAGCTGCTAGGCACTTTCATAATAAATAATCATGATAATATGATGTAGCAAGATGGATCTGCTATATGACCTTCCAATTCCCCTCCCCTCAGGTCAGGCAAAAGAGAAAATTAAAATAGAATGAATCATTAAAGTAAATGTCATTGCAACAGACCATCAAAAGAACTGTTTGAATTTCTGCTAAGTTATTTAGGTTGCATCTAGTAATTATTTATTGAAGCAGTGACACATAAAAAGTAAATGGACTTGTAATTATTTTCTGTAAGGTAACTAAAGTCCTCCTGAAAAGTGGTGTTCATCTTCAACTTTATCTCCACTTCTTCTTTTCCTTTTTAGATTTTTTTCTTCCAGAAAACAACATCCAAACCACAGATCTGCTGTTATGAAAGGGATTTTTAAAAGATAATCCTCATTATTTGATCATTGTTTTAATTAAACTGCTTGTCACAGGGCTGTTTTATAGATAGTTTTTTCACTGGCTGCAGATACAACTGAAAGGTATAATGAAATCGTAGTAGCCTATTAATATATCAAAACTAAATTTAAGATTAGGGTTGTGTTTCCAAATCTGCTTACTTTTTCAGATTTTGTTTATGCCAAGGCTTTCTAAAGCTTAACTTTTCTCTTTCAAATTGTATGAATAGCATTAGGCCTCAATTAATCAGATTCAAAATTTGGAAACAAAGGAAGTATTTTGTCTGTATAATCACTGCAAGGCCATATACTGAGCTCTTTTCTTACCAGCCTTTTTAACGATTATTTCAGTCCAGATTTTTTTTAAAAGGAACCACTGAAATCTGGGCTTTGAATTTTGTAAATGAGCCTGCTGCCCGACGCACTTCTCAGCAAGATAAGGGCAGAATGGCATTTGCAGAAATGCTTAGCTATCTCGCTAACAATCCTGCTCAGTTGTGGGCCCCTTGGTAACAGCTTGGCAAATCTGCAAAAGGAATGTGACTATATAGTTTGTGTGTGGATTGTTGAGTCATTATAGCCTCCAAATTGCACAGCAGATCATTAATCATAGGCCAAGATAGGCAATCACTGCAGAAACCTGATGAAAAGACTCCCAGAATAATGCCTGCTAAATCATGTTTAACATGCAGACCTTGCCTGTGCAGATATGGAAAGGGGGAGGTAAGAAAAAAAATCATTCCCCTTTTAGAAAAGAAAACTTCTACTTATCTTTGATTTGCATTCAGCCCTCCCTCAATAGTCCTTAAGCCTGTTATTTAATTCATTTTGGTGCCAGGTCCCATCACAAAGCAAAGACCCTAACCAGGACCTACACAGTCTATGACCCCCCAAACCCCCTGTCTTTTCTTGTCAGTTCTATGTCATTTGTGCAGTTGAACTCCGCCAATTTGAAACGCTGACCTCTTCCATAGACAACCTTATTCTCCTCGAGTGAAAGAAAGGGCCAAGGCCTACAAACCACTCAAGCGAGAGATGGCAAGAAAAGAGAAAAGTGGTTGACTCGTAAATCAATTTCCACAGCCCACCCAAAACCCACACACACATACTACATTGGTATTTTTAAAAAGAAGAAAAATATAGAACGGATTTTCTTTTAAAGTTTCAAGAAAAGGAAAATTGTGATTGGAAGATGGGAAAATAGACAAGGTTGTAACCCAAGCCCAATATAAATCTATACTATCTAAACATAAGATTTCCTTTGCCACCTGTCGTCCCCAGATCAAAAAGAGAACAGTCTCACAAAATGTGTGAATGATCTTTGTTAGCACTGGCAGAGTTGGTAATATAAATACTAGGCGTAAAATTAGTGCTCCTCCTGAATGGACCTCCAAAGTTCTAAACCCTGTTCCTGAGCTGCTTATATCAAGTGGTCCATGTTGTGTGTGGAGGGGCTATGCACACAAACATACACTACACACAGATAAGTGCACACACATTTAGATACACACATGTGAACAAGCATACACACACATAAACCAGGAAGCCAACGGACAGAAAAACAATCCAGTGGTATTTAAAGCCCCAGTCTTTCAAACCCTCATGGGTCAGATTCTGCTACCCTTACTCACACTGAGTGGTGCCGTACTCCCCATGTAGTCCCACTGACTTCAGTTTGTGTGCTACAATTGTACTTCTGTTCGGTGTGAACTTGGCTGTCACAAGCCCACCCTCTGTGAGTAGCCTTTCCTCTCAGGAACAGTCCTGTTGACTATGCTCGTGAGCGAGGGCTTGAGAGGTCAGAACCTGAGACTGTACATAATTAGTAAGCCCTTCCAATCACCTCATTTGCCAGTCTTGTACTTTAAAGGCATCCCACACTTAACTAGCCATTTAATATATAGTGGTATGCTCGCACAATATGATTTCAGTATGATAGCTACAAATTAAGTGCAACACAATGGGCCTTTAAGGAGCGGGGTAGTCATTTTACAAGAAGGGAAGTGGCAGTAACAGATTCAAGCCCTAGCATTACCTAGAATGCACAACTGATTTTTGTTTTGCAAATCGCTGTGAAAATGCTGGCTCGATTCATTGGAGAGTCACCCTCAAGGGAAGGCAGGCACCAAGCATGGCTGACCCTCTCTCCTGGGGGGCTATGCCAGGACGGGGGAGCAGCTGTAATTTACAATGGGGTCTCTATAGGCGTCTGTATGTGGATCCTACCTAAAAGACAGGCAGTGTCAGCACAATGCTAAACTCCTCTGTCCCCACCCATGCCCCTGATGTTCCTGCCTGCTTTTGTGGCTGTACTAAGCAGATCCAAGCCCCTCAGTAGGGTGGAGATTCTGGGCAGATTGTGCCACTGCACTCTCCATCCCGATGACTTTCCACTGCGTGGTGTCTGCTGCCTGGGATCTGCTGGCAGCAGGCAGTAAATCAAGCCCAGTAAAGTGCTAAACAACTCCTACATTACATTACTATGGTGTTCAGATGTACCTGTGGAGAACCACTCATTAGTATTGCAGTAACAGCTGGATCTATCGGGATGCTAATAATGATTTCTGCTAAAACCTACCAATATATATTGTTACGGTCTGGTTTAGGGTGGATTCATTGTAAATATGTTGCATTGCGGGAAGGGTAGGATCTAAATCTGCAAAATAAGACTCAGGTTAAATGTTATGAAGAAGTCAACAGGAAGGAGAGATGTAGCCACATCACAAGATGTTTTCATTGTAGAGGCAAAATAAGAACATAAGAATGGACATACTGAGTCGGACCAATGGTCCAGCTAGCCCAGTATCCTGTCTTCCAACAGTGACTGATGCCAGGTGCTTCAGAGGAAATGAACAGAACAGAATCATCAGGTGAATTCATCATGAACAGAACAGGTAATCATCAAATGAAACATCCCTCTGTGAGTAGCCTTTACTTTCAGGAACAGTCCTGTTGACTATGCTCTTGAGTAAGGGCTTGTGAGGTCAGAACTTGAGACCGTACATAATTAGAAAGCCCATAGTTGGGCTACTTCACATCACTTCCTGGTCCAATAAGCCATTTTGCATGGTCTAAAACTAGCACCATGTTAATTAGCCAGCTGTACATTCACAGCTCACACACAGGAGAAATATACCTTGCCTGCATGGGAGAGGAAATGGATAGTCCAAAAGGGAAAGGTGGTTGGGCCAAGTTCCCTGGCCACACATCCTGTATCCATGCATTATCTTGCTCTAGTTGGGTGAACAAGTTTTTTCCAGCCTCAGAGCCAGAATGACAGAGAAGACAGAGCAGTTGGGTCTGGGGAGAGGCTGCCCTCGTAGTGGTGAGCCACAGCAGCAGATGCAAACAATCAGTTCCTCATTCACTGCTATTAGTGCAGTGTAGTACTGTCCAGTACAGGTGCGTGAATCATTCATAACAAACAGTGTATTCAGTGACTTTAGCTCATTTTGTCTTTGCCAGCTCTGATTTTTATGAATGTATTTGTTGTTTGAGGAAGATCCTGTTCAAATAAACCGCTGTGGATGTGTATAGGCTAGTTCCTAAACTTTGCTAGCTCGCTTATTCATTATTGGTGGTCACCACTGTGTGGTTGGTCAGTTTAATCATATTATGTTGTTTCTGTCCCCTGACCGGACATGTGTAATGTCTTGGGTAGAGGGTGGGAGTAGTTTGTGGAGTTAGGAAGAGTTACACTACTATATTAAGGAAATGTATGGACACTGTAAAGCTTTTTCTTTCCGTGCCACTCACTTCATGCCTGAGAGATCACTTTTAGAAAAAGTAGGCTATTGTATAATAAGCTAGAATCTCATATGCCTCCCATTACTGAGGTATCTGATTTTAAATGTTCTGTTGTTGAACTCACACAAAGTAATTGCATGGAGTACGTGTGTACATGTCTCAGCAATTACAGTTACAGCTAGATCCTTGTTCGGGTTAATTGCCTCTGGGACAGGGTTCCTTCTCTCTCTTCTTTAAAATTCATAAGTGCTAGGGCTCTGGCCTGGGATTACAGGAACTCAGCCCCCACGTCTCTTGCTATTGTTAAGTACTGAGTTCTGTCTGGTATGAAACATTTCACATTGATTCAATTTACTGGTCTCCAGTTTGTTGTCACTCAGCACTGTTCACCAACATAATTTTCACAAACAAAATTAGCAATTGCAGCGTAGGTGTACCTGAGCAGGCCTGCTGTGGAAGGATTCATTAAGATTCCCACAATAGCCTCCTTGTCAGGGCACTTACCTACAGTCTGGAGAATATTTCAACAAGTCTGTCCTACTGTTGTGTTAATTAAACATTGTTCTATTTATAACCGCCTCTACTGATCCCCAGCAGTTCTACACAGAGTGAATGAGATGTAGCCGTGGTAAGCGAAAGTGGTCTGCCAAAATGGCATGGGGTTGGGCCTCATGCAGGCACCAGGGGACAATTCTAACATAGGTAGATATATGTGTATCATCACACTCTGGCACCTCAGCTAGTGGCAAAGCCTGGTGTTCTTCAGCTACTACTTTGACCTGCAGTTAATTTTAATTGGTCACAAAATGAGTTTTGATTTGTGCATGAATACAAGTACAAAAGACCTGTCCACAAAATGAATAAAGGGTATGTGAACATGGCACACTGAAATTGGGTTTCTGACTCATTGTATTGTGCATGAATAATTTTTCCCACTCTTTGCCCGTCTTCACTGGAGAGCTTGGTGGCTGGTGTATGTGTGTCCATAGGAAGAAGGAGCCTGCAGAGAGATCTGTTACTCTGATATATGTGGGCACAGGGTCATTTCAGAGCTGATGGCTCCACATGTGATCTGTCATGGCCTTTAGCTCATGCAGTCATGGGGGATAGGTGTCTGCCCAGCACTGCTTTTTCCATATGCTCCCATTTCACTGTCAGTGACCATTTGGTGCTTCAGCAGCAGGTGCCTGCATGGTGCAGGTCTGCTCCACACATTGTGGTATGAGAGCCTGCAGTTTCCCCCCTCTCTCTTTGTAGTGTTTTGCCTTTCAGCCACATTTCCTCTTGCAGCCTGTGATAGAGGCACATTGCTGCAAATCCACCCCATGCTCGTTTCTTAATAGGTGACCCTTTACGTAGGGCTGGGATGAGCAGCTGTCGGCATTTACAACCTTCTTGCTTATTGGCTTGATATCCATTGAATGCAGGAAAAGAGTTGGCCACTCTCACCACCAATGGGCCTCTTTCACTGCCTTCCTTAGCCCCTCTCATCCCAGACAGATGCTCAAATATTGTGGCAATGACAACTGTATAAGTTACCTGGATAGACAGATATGCAGCTGTATACGCGGCCTGGCTCCAACCCTTGATTCCAATTCCTGGTGCCTGACTTCTGCTCCAACCACTAAGCATGCCGGCCAATGGCTTTGTCGTGATACCGATGGCAGGGGTTCACTTTCATTTTTCTCTATTGGTATGGTATGAAGTGGTGTAAGTCCTGTTTTATTGGAAGGGTGCTGGCTTGGACCCACTGCTATGAAACCATGGTTCTGAGCATAACTCTCAACCTGCCCAGGCCCTAATGTGAGATGCACTGTGTGACCAAGATCCAAAATGAAGGTGTGGGGGAGATTCTCGAGGAAGGAAATGTAAAATGCTGTGGGATTCATTCCCTGAGTATACAGAACTCTCTTTACAGCCTCAGCTTCATGGCTCTTTGTTTCTGTTTTAAATGACTCACAACCATAAAAGTGAAGAGGGACTGGATTTCTGTGGGACAGAGAGAATTTGAGGATTACCAGAAGTAACTTGGGGGACATTTGAGAGGTATGGTTATGGTTGTCAAGAGTGAGCTTCTTCACCTATTGAAGACTGGCCAGGCCAGAATCTATGCAGATTAATGAGCTCAGGTGGGTTGCAGTAGGATCACCTGATTGGCCAGCCTGCCTGATTGGTTGAAGGGAGACAGCTGATGGGTGTTTTTAAGCTCAGCAGGTTGCTGGCCTCTTAACATTTATGACTGCAGCTGTGCTCACTCCTGTACCTGCTGTGCTCCCAACCTTATTCCTGTCCTGTTCCAGCCACTGCTTCTGACTCTGACTCTTGATTTGACTCCTGATTCTGACGCCAGCCAATCATGCCTGACTCCTGCTCCAGCCTCTTGGCCTGGTGTTCTATGCCCGGCTCACGATACTGATGGGATTCTCTTTCATTTTACCCCATTGTGTAAATGGAGTGGTATGAAATGGTGTAAATTCTGTTTTAATTGAAGGGTGCTGGATTGGGCCACTGTTCTGAGAAAGTGTTTTGTGCATAATATTAACCTAGAATTCTGATTTACTGTAACATACTGGAATAAAGAGTCTCCAGTCTGTAATGTATAGCAAAGAAATACAGAAATAAACTCTAACTAGTGAGACACAAATTCAAGTGGCACAGTGTAGTGGAGAACAGAATACAACAAAGGGGGTGGGGGTGGAGCTCAAGACACAGGTGAGTGTATGCTTTCCTCTTCCTCTTATTCTTGGGCCTGCTGACATTGAGTGGTAAGGCTTGAATTATATGGGTCTTTAGATGTCACAAAAGAGCTGGGCTTCCAGGTGCAGCTATTTTCACTGCCCAGAGTTTGGGTGTGTGAAGGGAATGGCCTCTGGGAGCACTGTGATGGGTTGGAGCTGCTGGTGTTCTCAGTACCCAGTATTATCCAGAGACTGCATAACCCGGCTGGGTCTTGCTTTACAACACTGCATTGCCCTCAGTCTTAACCACAGCCCGTGCTACAGCAGAGCATTCAGGCTCTGTATTGCCTCCAGAAGTTGCCTCAGCATCTCCCTCTTTTTCATTACTGTCTTTTGCCATGGCAACGCTGTTCCTACTCACTGTGATGCTGCCTTTGGTCACTCTGACCATCTCTCTGGAGAGCTCCGTTTCTTTTTTTCCCCCTCCGTCCTCAAGTACTGCTTCCACCTTCCCACTGTTTGTTTTTCTCTGGGACCCTGCAAAGAGATCAGCAAACATTTCATCACAAGTTTTCCATTTTTATTCTCCTCAGGTTAGCCAGCCGCTCAGCTTTTGGAAAGGGCCTTCTCCTTGGGAGTTTGGATGATACAGGTGCCGTGTGGCTATGGGAGCAGGAAAAGAAACCGCAAGCAGTTATTGTCCATATATGAAAGCAGCTAAGATCGCGTGTCTTAATATGCTTTTCTGACTTTTCCCTCCCTGAGAGTCCTCCGAGTCTCAGGTAGTCTCAGAGATGGAAAGTGGTGTGTGCAAGAGAAGAGCTGCATTGGGATTTTTGCCTGTGCAGTACATGCTGTTCGGGTTTGCGGTTGTGCATTGGAGGCTGGCGGCATGGGAATTATGTCCCCAGTTTGAGTTTGCATTTTTGATTCTGTGGTGTCAGAAGTGTTAGCAGGAGGCACATGGGGGTGAGCTGGATAATAATCATCTCTACATCCGCTTTGGACTGTCCTGACTCTCAATGACATTACACTGAGGCAAGTGTCTAGGAGGTAGAGAATGGACTTATTCAAATAGGCAAAAGGCAGACCATTGAGAGATGCTGTGAACTTGTTCACCAAGATGGTCCCCACAGGACCATAGAAGGGGGTTGCATAGAAGGAAGGACCTTGTCACTATTCCCTGTAATATCTGGATCAAAAGAGAGCTATTTCTCAGTCTTAGATTCTGCTTTATCTCCTCTGCAGACCTGGCAAAAAGTGCAGAGAAAAATAGATAGGGCTCTGCAGTGATTGTCCGAAGCATCCATGTCTTTCTCTTTGTAAGCCTGTGAGAAGCCATTAAGACCTTTGCTATCCCTAAGGAAAAGCTCTTTTCCTGTAGGAACATGTGTTACAGGGCATTGCAATGTCCATGTCTACCTCATATAATGTGAGAATACTAAATTTTTGCTGCAACCCGTCTCAATAAACTGTTGAATTTTACACAAATGAATGTTTCCAGGATTTGAATCTAGACGGTGTGCTTGGCACACGTGTGCTTTGGCTGCATGATGCTGCCAGCTGCCATGTTGAGCTGGTGAGTGAGGTGTGAGAGGCTGGGAGAAGTAGAGTGTTGTCTGACAGGGCAGATGTGAGTGGAGAGGAGGAGAAGGAAAATAGATAGATGGGCAAATGCCCTCCACGGTGTGGGTGTGAAAACAATTGATAGTCAGACTTTATCATCAGACAGAGGCTAACTGACCAGCCAGAGCATCCGCCATTTGGACTACATGTAGGAGGTAAACAGACAGTGTGAGATGAAAGGGAAGGAAGTGGGGAGCTGGAGACTCAGATGTGAGCTAAGAGCCTTTCTGCGTAAAATGGCTCTGGCCATTGGTCACCCAGACCAGAAAGCTAGCATGGCAGTACAGCATTGTAAAGATGGGAACTTACATGCAAAAGTTCCATTGAAAAGATCTTACTCCTCAGTCCGAGTCTGGGTTTCTGGCTGGGAATCAGGCTCAATTGCTGCACTTGGCTTTCTCATACTGTCACCTTTCTGGAGCACTAAATTCATTTCTAAAAGAGCACATGTGAATTATTGTTTACTTGTTAGAATCTGTTTAATTTGTTATCTTCTATTGAAAGCAAATCACAAAGATAGAGGGGTTGATTTCCAGTGTTGTTAGTACCATTGAATGTCTTCTCTTCCTTGGCGGCCTTTATTTCACATACAGGTGGCTTTATTTTTTCATTTAGAAATGTCATCACTACTTAATTAGCAAAGCATTGTTACCTGAAAGTAAAAGCAAGCCTATCTAGGCCATATGGCAGGGTTTTAATCTACATTGTCACAGGATAATCCCGTCAAAATGGTTTCCCTTTTCAATCAAAACAGCATTTCACACTTTACCAATATGGGGCTTTTCCTTTTCCTGCTCTAGAGTAATATAGATCTCCCTGTGCAGCCAGTGCAAATTAAAATGGCTCACAGCTCCAATCAACTGCAGGAAGAGAGAGAAAGAGAAGTGTGGTTTGAGGGGGGAGCAGAGGGGGAAGAAATATACTAAAAGTCCATCCCAAAGGTGGCTTAGTAGGGATCTGTCTTTAAAAAGCTTATGTGCATTAGGGACTAAATTAATTTGGAGTGCAATTTTAAAGGGAAGTTAACTTTATATACATGGCCACTTTCTATTCTTTCCATTTCACAAAAGATTGGTCTAAGCTAGTCAAGGAGACATAAGTAGCCTCAATGATCTTTCTCTCTCTTCCTCTGAAGCTGTTGGAAACTTGACATTTGCAGTTATAAGATAAACAAAAAGTGAAACAACTTTTTGGCATTAATTTGACAGAGCAGGAGCTACCATATCACACCAACCACCTGGCTATTTTGCTTGAAAGGGGATTAAGCGGGGATTGAAGAATATGGCCCGTTGGGCTAGGTTTTCACGTGCTTGGCACCCACAGTCAGGACCAGATTTTCAAAAGGGCTCAACTCCCAGCAGCTTCCACTTATTATGGCCAAATTTGGTGTCTCCATGGAAGCTGAGCTTTTTTGAAAATGTGTGCATGATTCCCCCTCTGAAGAGGGTGGTTAGAAATGCAGAATGGGATTTAACGCTGCTTCAGGCATGCTGAACTGCAGTTTGGACTTACTTTTGGTGCCCAGGAAATTTGCAAGAGCAGAGAGACTCTCTGCTGTAAAGACCCTCTATCTCCCACATTATCTAACATTTATATATATTCTCCAGCACCATCTTATCACCAGATCTCTGTGAGATGAGGAAGTAGTATTATCTCCATTTTACAGCTGGGGAACTAAAGCGCACAGAGATTGTACCAGGGAGTCGGAAGAGGATAGAATAGAACTCAGGTCTCCTGGGTCCTACTCCAGTGTCTTGGCTACAAGACTACCTCTCTATTACGTTACCATCTGATTTTGTTCTCTTCTGTCAGCATAGGTGCAGAGAAGCATCCATCCTATGAACTGTAGTCTGGACAATGACTAGTCCTTCCATGGGTACATAGGAAAAGGATCAAAAAGGCACAAAGAGTCTTCCCTGAGCCCAGGCCCTGTACCAGGACCAGAGGCAATCAAAATCCCTGTGCTCTGGGGAGTAAAGGAACTAGTTCCTTTGCGTACTAGTACTGTGGGACACATTGCCCCAAAAAGGTAGGGAGCAGTGACTTTGCTACCCTCTCTCTGCCCTCTGTCCGCTGCATACTCCTGGACTGTAACAAGGTGCTCAGGGAGGGACTATGCCTCTCTGAAGACACAACACTTTCCAAAGGTCCTCCTGGGGCAGCGTGAATCCATACTGCCCTCAGCCCATCTCTTAAAGGCACAGTCTAATTTAGCCTGTTTTTAATGTTGTCTGAGCTGTGTCCTGGTATGAGCCAGCTAGAACGTTTTATCACAATTTGGGGAGATAGCAGTTCCTTCCATTAATTGATGCTTTGCCATAATTTCATGTTCCCAACCCTTATGAAAATACTACAGTATTCTCCAATAACCCAGGGTATAATTACTGTAGGATGTAGTGTTTGGGACCATTGCTGTAGAATACTAGCATTTATTTTTGTTTTGTTTATTTATTTTTTTAACAAGAGAAGCTAAGTTCACTCTAAGAATTGTATCCAAGCATTGTTTTAATCATGCATCATACAGACTCCCTTGTGGTTTACAGGCTTGGAAAAATCAATGTCTTGACCAGTAAAATCAATGTCTAGATTTCTCTTATTTTGAAGAGTCTGGCTGATTTTTAAAAGCTGGAATGCCATTGTAATGGGATACACCACTATTTAGAGGCATATATTTTTGCAATGACGGGGAGTACATTTTATGCAGTAGTTTTCAATGGTTAAAAATCTACAGGGTCAGATCCTTGGCTGCTGTAAAGTGGAATAGCTCCGTTGACTTCAATGTTGCACCCATTTACACTAGCTGAGGATCTGACCCTATCCAGCTACTTCTGTGGCCTTTATCATCATAGTCAGTCTATAGACTGGAAAACTGACTAGTAGGAATGTATTTACAAATAAAAGCAAGGGGGATAGTGGGTTATGCTGTTGGGGCTTTAAGAACTAGGAGATGGTATTCTGAAATCTGGCACTATTCTGGGTTGCAAGTTCTCTGAGGGTGCCACTTAAACTTCGAAGGAGTAACTCAGGAAAGGACAAGCTTGAAAGTAGGAAATACAGGTGTTTATGGAAAATGTAAGCTTATCTGAGTGGCCCTTAATTGTAATGTGTGAGAGTGTCAAAGAGAGCTGAAAGAAACATAATGAGAGGGTATCTCAATGTAGATCCCTGTATTTTCCTTCTGAGATGGACTAGTCTCCGGAGCTGAGTAGAATCGTGCATCTATCTAGTCTTAAAAAACAAACAAAAAAAGCCCTCCCCTCCCCGTGCTTCTCAGGGTGGAGGTGCGATTCGTTATGGCAGTTTTTATTTTCAGCACGCTTGACAAGCTGGGAGAGGAAGGCGTTAATGTTTTCTGACAGGCGACCCCTAATTGTTGACGCTTTTCTTCTCTCCCTTTTCTGTGAAATTCTGACTTAGGCGAGCAGCATAACAAAATGCTCTGGCATTGAAATGTGCGCTTGCACTGCTCTGAGCTCAGGGGAGCAGCATTATTCATGAAGATTTTCAGCTGTTTTTTTGTGTTTTAACTAACCTTTGAGTTTGGTCAGAAGACTAGCCAGGCTCCCTTTCTCAAAAGACGGTGCTGGCAACCGGACAATGGAGCCAAACTGTTTTCCTTGTTAAAGAGATAACTATGCCCGTTGAGTTGTACATAGAGAAAATAATCTTCGGGCGCATAGAAAAGATGGGCTAACCTCTGTTTGCAATCTCCTGCATGGGATTATTGATAGGATGCTGGAAAGTAGCAGCAAATACACTGTCTGGAGGCAAAGAAATAAAAACCACCTCTCTTGAAAAGAAAAGGCATGCTACTCTGCTTACTTACCATTTGCCTTTTGTACCAGGATTTGTACTGGCTACCATAGTAAAAGCAGGCTTGTTAATTGCTCCAGAAAGAAGTTCCTGGAACTGTATGATCTTAGATATGCTTGGGGAATTAGAACTAGTAACTGGTACCTTCACATTTAAAGAGGGAACAAGAAACCATCCACTGCACTTCAAGGCCGGCTAATCCATGAATACACTGAGTAATAATCACTGCATTATACAGTTCATCCGTCCAGCCCTGCCCACAGTGTGAAGTAAGTGTGTCCCCGACATGATTTTTGCATTTGGCAGGTGGCGTTTCTTTTGTCTCCCCTTGAACTTTCCTTCGCCCCACCCCTTCCAGAAAAGAAAATACATAAATAATAAAAGCCCATGCAGAATCCGCAGGAACCTTCCCACCACTTTCAAGTTACTTATTTATGAGGGCAGAGCTTAGTGTAGGTGCTGTCTGCAGGGTTGATTATCCCGCTTCGGAAAACAGCAGCAACAGTATAATCGGAGAAGGCTTCTGCAAGCTACCGGCGTGTTTACGATCCCAGCTTTTTTGCATTCTGCAAAACCCTTTACTCCACGCCCCCTCCCTCTTTTTTTTATAATCAGGTAACTGAGCGACCCTTAAACTGCTGTTATCTTAATGGCAGGGCTCGTGTGGTATGAGGCTAAGGCGTGCGCATCTGACAGTGGACGCATGCCTGCAGCCAATCAGCGCTGGGAACAAGCCGGGATGGTATATAGCTTGAATAAATCATTAAGCTTGACACGCGCTCCCCACTCTCTGGGCTCTGTAATACAACTCGCTTCCTGCCATTAACCTACAAAACCTCTTTTGTATCAATCTAATCTTGCATACAAAAGACAGAATATAACTTAAACCTGCATCAAGAGGAAAGTCGTCTTTTCCACCCCCATCCCCATTTTCCTGGAAATTTGCTGCTGTATAAATGCAGGGGATGGAGGTTAGTGATGTACCTTGAAAGGGTGATTACTTCGAAAAGTAATAGAAACAGTATTATTAAAAAAAAAACTCATATAAAGAGATGCTGAGGATTCTTCCATTTTTAGCACCTGGATCGTATTCGAGCAGATCATTGCTACTCTTGTTGCAAAAGTTTGCAAGGCAGGAAAACAGCCCTCGAGAAAGGGAAATGGGGCTTCCATTACTTAGCCCTGAACACACAAGTACTGCAGAAGATTGCCACTTATTTGTAGTTTGCCTCCCATCACGGGTCCACCTCAATATGTGATTAATCTTAGAGTTAATACTACCATATAAATGACTTTTCTGCCATTGCTTTTACCTTATGATACACCTTGTTGTGATATACATTGACTACCTTACGACATACAGCGAGTAGACTGAAAATAAATAGACTCACTTCTCAATTTAAGTGAGACGTGCCAATATAGGGTTCAGCAGTACCATACGTACAGGATGAAGTGAGCCTATCAGCAACTAGAAAATACTGGACCAATCCTACGTTCCTTGTCTACATCCAAAGTTCCCATTGTCTGCGGTGGAAACGTTGAGTGCCCAGGGAATGAAGGATGGGACCAGATGTAGCTCTTCGAAAGGGAGGCTCCAGATTCCCAATGAACCCAATGGAAGAAAGAAGGGGCTTTTTAGGGGGAACCCAAACTTTAAAAGTTATGATCCTTCAGGCTTGACCTTTGCTCTGACAATAGAAGCCCTGTGATTTGTTTTGAACTGTCAGCTATGTGGGGTGGGGGGTGACCGTTACTCCAGGAGGGTTACAGGTCCTAATTTGAACCACGCGGAACCATTATAGGAAGATATTCAACCCGTGTCTAAAGCAATATCTAAATTCGCCGAGCCAGGCAGAGGGCTCTAGTTCAGTCCTCTGCACTTCACCAATATCAGCCAGTTACAACAAATGTTGTTTCTCTTTTTAGGCACGCTCGAAGTTAGCTACGCCGAGGAACAAAATCAAAACCTTGAGTGAGATGAATTTGTTAATAATTCACTTTCTAGCGTTAAAAACAAAGACCTAGCAATCTCCATCTGCATTTTGTATTTTTCTGATAGCCCTTTGTAGCTTTAAAACTTATACGGCGACCAATAGAAGCCACTGATTTATGGGGTTTACGAAAGCTAACTGAATACTGCTTGTCAGGGTGCACTGAATGGCGCTCCCTCCTCATACAAGAAAAGGCTTTGTGTTGCTAAGCGATTAGAGCAGATGTAATGAGATTTACCCCAATCCTGCTTTGGCCTTTCCTATCTTCAGTAAAACTGTGTGTTTGTATGTCTTTTTCTTTCTCGATCCCTTTTTTTTTCAGGCCTGGGAGAGGGAGGGAGAAGAGGGATGAATTTCTGAGTCTGCCTCATACACTGTAGCAAATAACAGCGTAACTTTGCCTTTAGTTTAATGAGTCTGGATATTTACTATTCAGAAGTGAGCAAAAAAGAACACCTGTCTACACAAGGAAGAGAAATTTCGCCTTTGTAACAGAATGAAACATTATCCTAATGTTATATTCATAGCCATAAATTACTCGCTACACTTTCTTTGCATACCTTATCTACACACTTGCAAAAGTGGGTAAATAAAAAGCTGAGGTGCATTTAGCGAGAGAATGGCTGGAGACATTATAACGGTTATTATTTTCATAATTAAACATTCGTTCTAGGATGGGTTAAAACAACGACTGTTTGTTCTGAGGTAATGAGGGATTTAGTAATTCCCCCCACACGCTTAAGTAACATATTGATAATTTTGAGGTGGCGGGAGTGAAATGAATGTATAGAAATTCATGTTTAAAGCAATGCAGCAATGGAAAAATTACATTAAATTCCGGTGTAGTCAATAACTTTTTCTGTTTTAAGTTGTTTTTTTTAAATTAGCCCCGTGCAAATAAATAGTAAAGCTGTACAAAATCAGGCTAGATTTTTAATTCTGTAAGGCATGCGGGCTATCCCAGTTTTTGTTGGTTGTGGAGGGTTTTTTTAAAGATGCATTTTGCGCTTTGCTTTCCGCTTGGCTTGATGCACGCAAACTGAATTTTCAAGTAATGCAGGAGGGGAAAAAAGGGGGAGGTGAATTCTGGTCACGTCCTTGCTAACTGACAACAAGCAGGCTAGCCAAAAAAAAAAAATCTTTTTGAATCTTGGTAATTGGGTACTTTTACACTCAGATCACGCTATTTGGCCAGAATAACAAGTTTAGGAAGATCAGTGTCATTTCTACTACCTTGGGGTTTTTTATTCCCCCCCAGTCCCTCTTTCCCCCAACGATTTTATTGATTGCTTGTCTAAAATAAATATATAAAAGGCCCACCAAAAATGTAGCTTGTCTATTTCGGTGGCTCTAACTATATGTTTCCTCCTATTTTCCTCTACCCTGTCTCATTGGAGGCGGTGAGAGGACGGTCAGAGCAGTGAAATTGTGGGATGGAGCGCCCTCTTTTTTAGGGTTCATTCTTTTAGGGAATTCTTTAATGTGCAGTGATTTCATGAAGGACAATGAAGCCATTAATCACCCTGGAGCCTCTTGATTTGGATACACATTTGCAACATAGAAGGGCAAGAAAACAATTGTAATACCTCTGTATCTTTGCATACATATGTTACATCCAGCATACGTACAAATACTCCACATGCAACGTATCTCTGACGTGTTATCACGTAACATTTTTTTCTTTACATTCATAGTCATCAGTGGCAGAAATAAAATTACATGCAATAGGCAGCTGATCACTTGAATTTTAAAAAAGGTTTTATTACGAAACTAGCTTGTATAAAACATGGTTATACAGGACTTTTGTAAGTTTGTAATAAAACAGTAAGAAAAGGCAGTGGTATAAGGGCTTTTTTCTTCCTTTTTCTTTCTTTTTTTCAAAAGGCAGCATATAAAAACAAATGGCTACCATTTTGGTGTTTGGACAATAGCTGCATAAACTTTGTTCACTTTGAACATTGTTTAATAAACATTATTAATACATTAACAAAGTTTCTATAAAGTAAGACACGTTGGTGCTAAAGTACATCTGGAGGAATTCCAAGTCCTTTACAAAACCACATACAAAAATGGCAGTTGTAAGGTAAAGGTAATGTTGACTACATGTCTAAATATCAAGAGGTAATAAGCATTACATATTTTTTAAAAAAAGTCTCAAGATATACACATTTTAAACCATTTGTACAAAAAAACCTCTATAAATTTCTCTCTTATGTACAAAAATAGCTTAATATATCCCCAAACTGGTTAGGATAGATACAAATAGATTTTCTTATAATAAAAAATTCACAAAAAAAGGATTGGAAGCATTCGATGATGAAAATGGTAGGAAAAAGTCAAAGTGATGGGGAGAGGGGTGACTTTAGAGGGTTCTTTGAGTACAGCATAGTTTAATTTCAAAATCTCCACAAACGTTAGGAAACTAACTGTGACCATAGCGCAATGAACACCAGTCTTTAAGGGCTACAACTGTAGTGGGGGTGCGGGGTGGGGGAAGAGCCCCTCTCTATGTTGAGGCTAGGCAGTGCTCTTCCTTAGATGGATAGGATGACACATGTTTTTGAGGACACATGCTTCATCGTGCCCTGGTCCCCGCAGCTTTCAGATCCATCTTGGTCTTGTGAAACTGACCGGAGTGCAAAGGCAGTGAGTGCTTCAGCGTTCTTGGAGAGCAGAGACAAGCTCCTCGTGTGCTATGTATTTCCCCTTCCGCTGGGGGGGAAAATGCATTTTGTTTTTGCAACAGTCCTGTAACAACAAACAAGAGAGAGAGTCAGCATCAAGGTAGCTCTTAGGTACAACCAGCTGCAAGATCTAGGCGAGGGGAATTGTGCTCATCTGCAGCTTCACTAGTGTTCACTGAGCTCTTCCCAGGGCTGCACAGTCCCCCTCCCTTCCCCAATATCACCCCTAGGCTGGGGATCCCGGTAATAACGGATCCCCCGGCTGCGCCCCGAGAGCGGCTCCCGCAGAAGCCAAACCCACCTGCTGCAGCCAGAGCTCAGAACCAGTTGGTGAAGTCCAGGAGCTCCTGCTCTTCGGGGCTCAGCGGGTCGTAGGACCCGTCGTCGGAGGAATAGGAGGAGACGGGGGAGCCTGCCATGGAGTTCATGTCGTGGGAGTAGCCGGGCGAGATGGTGGGGGACAGCACCCCGGCCTGGAAGGCGGCGCTGACGGCGTCGTGCTCGTCCAGCAGCTGCTGCAGGGCGCGGATGTACTCGACGGCCGAGCGCAGCGTCTCCACTTTGCTCATCTTCTTGTTGGCCGCCCCGTTGGGGACGTGCTCCCTGAGGGTGGCGAAGCCCAGATTCACCAGCTTCACCCGGTTCCGCTCCCGCTCGTTCCGCCGCGCCACGGCCGCCGGCTGCTGCTGCGGGAGGCTGTAGCCGAAGCCGCTGAAGTTGAGCCGCCTCTTGCATCGCATCAGCTCCGGGGAGGACGAGCGCTGCCGCTTGACTGGCTTGGGCGCAGCTGCTGCCGCCTTGCTAGCCGGCGAGGGCTGGCGGCCGGCCGGGCTCAGCGACGGCGGCGGCACGCTCTGGGCGGTGGCGAATAAGCAGGCGGGCTGCAGGAACTGG
>NC_133769.1:106838362-106843213 GCF_003597395.2 Chelonoidis abingdonii
CGCGGCGGCCGCTTGCTGCTGCTGCTGCTGAGGCGGCGGCGGCGGGACTCGCAGGGGGACGGAGAGAGCGCGGCGCTTTCTCCCTCTCTGCCCCCCTCCTCTGCCCCCCTGCGCACCGGGCTGCGGGGAGGCTCGTGGCGCTCGCGTGTGCGCTGCCTGCCTTGCAAAGGCCCCTTTTGCAAACCGCCGGCTGGGGATTGTGTCTCTTATAAGGGGCGGCCGGGGCTTTGCCGGCCTCTCCCCCTTCCCCCCCAACACACACACACTCCCCCTGCGGGGTCCCCCCCACCCTTCACCGCCCTCCCCCTCCCCACACGCTCTGCACCTTGCGCCGTCCACGCTCCCCGGCCACTCACTGCAAAGCCGGGGAGCGCGACCGCCTTTTCAACGCGGGGGGGTTGGAGAGGGGGGAGAAAAAACCCACAACACACGGGGCGCCCCGCACACACGCGCTGGCCCCGGCCCGGCCCCACCTCTGCTCGAAACAGCCCCCACCCTCTTCCCGCAAGGCCTCCGATTCATTCACCCGCCTCTCCCCTCCAGCCCTACCCCTCCCGGGTTTGTTGTTGCAAGTGCGTGCGCCAGGCGCGTGCCGCTCTCCCAGCTGCTGAATAAACAACTGGGCTGGGGAAGGAGCTGCAAGGGGGGGCGCTGGGTTGGGAAGAGACCCAGAGGCTGGAGCAAGCGCTGATGGGCTGGGGGATGTAAAGCCTCGGGGTTGGGGGCGCACAGAGAGGGGGGAGGTCTCTCTGGGACCAGTCCCAAACCCAAGCAGAAGGGGAGGCAGGCAGCTCGGGGAGCTCTCACTCAGCCCAGACAAGGTGCCCAAGCTATGAGCTTGCACAGAGGCTTGTTCTGGCGAAGTAGGAGACGATTTGCCGTGCTTAAGCTCAGGGTTAAAGCGGTCGCTGCAGAATAAAGTGGGGCAGGAAAATGCATGGCAGATCTAGCAGCATCGGGGACCCATAAATAGAGAGGTTTGGGGAGGGAGAGATGGACGCGCCTTTGGACGGCACTGAACTATACTAGACTTTTGGGGAGAGGCGGGTTTGGAGAGGGAGGCGTGGGGGAAAGAAGAAAGGCAGGTGGAAAGTCCGATCCTGAGAGATGCTGAGTACCGGTCTCTTTCCTGGAGCGCAGTGAAAGTCCAAGGTCGCTGAGCACCTCGGGGAGTGTGGAAACTTTTCAATGTTTTGCTAAAGAAATAAGGAGAAACTGTTGGCGTGGATGTGTCCGTTGCTCTGCACAGAGATGCTGATAGTGTCCCTGCAGAAAAAAAAGGGTCTTGCAAGCAATATTAGAGAATTGCGGGGGGGGGGATGGAAGAAGACCCCGGGGTGGGAGTGGGGGTGAAGAGACACAAAGAGAGAGCTAACATTTCCCAGCCTGCTGGATTGGGAAGTGGTTGGCTTGTTTAAGTCTTCGGGTAAAGTCAAGGTGCCTGCTCATATTTCCGTGATTTACTGGGTTGTGAGGCTTAAGTCAGTAACGTTTGTCAAACACTTTGTTTATTTATTATTATCTGCATTATAGTAGCACTCTGACGCCCCAGACAAGATCTGGGTTCCATGGTGTTATGTGCTGTACACATTGTCAGAGTGCCTGCCCTGAGGAGCTTACAGTTTAAGGCCCCTTTCAGAAAAGCATCACTGTTCAGGACAACATTTAATCTCATGCATAAATCCCATTAAAGTCCATGGGAGTTAAGCATGTGCTTAAAGTTAAGCACATGCTTAAGTGCTTTCCTGAATTGGGGCATAAATAGACAAGAGAGACAAAGGACTGGAGATAAAACGTTTTATTGGCTCTAATTTACAGATGAGGAACTGAAGCACAGAGAAATTAAATGGCTTGCAGAGAACCTGCCTATGCCAGAACCAGGGACTGCACCAGATCTCCTGTGTGCTAGTCCATGTGGTATGTACAAGACCATCCTTTCTCTCTGTTTTGAGATGGTTGGGTGGAAGGTGATATAAGTGCTAAGTATTAATTCTTATTTTATGATGATAGTACAGAACCTACATTTTTTTTTCATGTGCAACAATAAGATTTTCAGGTTCAAAAGTAGTTATCCTCTTTGAACCAGGGTGTTTGCAGGTGGGAACCAGCCAGTGAAGGAGCATTAGCTCTGTCCAGCAAGGAGAGCACCTGAAAAATCACTCCCCAATAGTTACAGTACTGAAACTCCCATTGAAGTCAATGGGAGTTTTGATACTGACTTCACTGATAGCTAGAACACTCTTAATCATAGAAATATGACATGGAGAAAAGTAATTAAATAATCCAGTCCATCTTCCCTTCCAGTGCAGGATTGTTCTCTACCATAGATTATCTATTGTTTTGTCCAGCCTAGTTTTAAAAGTGCCAGGCATTAACAAATAGTACTGTGTTGATGGTGGGGCATTCCCATATAAGATTTTTTAAAAAAAACCCGTTTATGAATCAGACTAATCAATTTGTGCAAATGAATGCTAAAGAGGTTTCTTCATTCTGCTGGTAATGTTTGGTTAAATAATAAATAAAAGTAGCAATACTATGCTTTTCACACATATAGTGTCTTTCCTATGCAAATCTCAAAAGTGCTTTGCAAGCTTCCATTAAGCTTCATAATACTCCTGTGAAGTAGGTATGACATTACCAGTTTGAGAAGTAGGTAAGGAGACTTATCCAGGCAGAATCAGTGTCCAGAAAGAAAATCCCAGGCCTGTCCTACACAGGGAAAATGTCCCTCAACATTGTAATTGGTTTTTTAAATGGTTCAGCTAAACCTATTCTAAAACCAGTTGGAGATGTACTATAGACCTGCTTTAAGCAGCCTGAATTGCTTTTAGTTGATCAAATACAATTTCAAAACCACATGGTTCAGATTACCTGGAGCCTGGTCTACTCTGTGGCTCCAACTGGATTTTAAATTGCTTAAAGCTGATGGAGATAGTTCAACTGACATTTCCTCAGTGTAGACCAGGTTCCTGTATCTTATCTGCTTGTTCCCTGCCCTCAACCATTGAAGCACACTCTGACTGGGCTGGATTTAGGAGAGTATAACCCCGGGCTAATGGTTTTCTGGTAGGACACTGCTAGTGCACTGGAGACTGGTTTGCTTTTGGTCCAGGCTCAGACTCCAAATAAAAAGTGTTGCCTGCAGTTTTGACCTTTCACTGGAGGCATGGCTATGTTTATGAAGACATGGCCTGCCACTGATTTAACTGAAAATACCCAGCTAAACAGAAATCACTATGGATATTATTGAAAAAGCCATGTCTTTAATGGTCCTGAATTCTGATCCACCTATGACTCTTTCTACCTGTCCTGAGCAGCATGAGGATAATGGTTTTGTGGCTTTTATTGGACAAATTAGTTAGTGCCTTTGTGCCTACTACATGTTTACATGAAAGTATTGGTTTAGTTTCCTCCAGGTTTAAGGTTTTTATCTATGCTCTCTCAAAATAATGGTCTTTCTATGTTATGTCTTCACCTTTTTTTGTAAATAGTCTATCTATTTAATTTGTGAAACCCTGATTGTACATCTGCTGCAAAAGCAAGCACTGGATATAGATGAAGGGCCTTTTCCTCCAGTCCCTTACACTGGTTTACCTCAGTGTGACTCCACTAAAGTAAATGAGTGAAATTCTGGCTTCATTGAAATCAGTAGCAAAACTCCCATTGACTTCAGTGGAGTCAGGGTATCAACCAATACACCCACACTAAAGCCAGTTAGCTGAATGGAGGAAATGGTTCAAAAAGTTGAACTGGAAATAAATATTGTTCTATTGTTTGAAAGACTCTGCTGCACTCTGGCAGCTTTTTATTAAAAACAAAACAAAACAAAAACTAAAAATTCAGCTCAGCTTCATGTACTTTTTAGTTATACTTTCCCATTGTTGCTGCTGAACAATGTATGGGTAAACATGAGAATTTTTACAGTGGGTTAGACTAGTCCAGTATCCTGCCTCAAACAGAGGTAAGCATCACATACTTCAGAGAAAGGTACAAGAAGCCCTATAATGGGACTATTATGTAAAAATCTGCCCATGAGGAAAGTTCTTCTGAACTCCCTGGTTAGCTTATGCAACAAAGCAGGAGGGTTGATATCCCTTATATTTTTTTTATCATTATGTGAGTGTTCATATTGTCCATATAAATCAGTGGTTTTCAAAAATTGTTAATTTGCGGACCCCTAAAAAATTTTGAATGGAGGTGAAGACCCCTTTGGAAATGACTCCATGGGATTAGTGGGTAAGCTCTTCATGTCTTCCCAAAATGGGGCTGTTAGGCATTACCATGGTTACATCAATAAATAAATAATAATTAATAGTAATAAATAATGAATACTGTCTTGTGGCAGTAAATTCCACATGTTAATTATATATAGTGTAATAATCTTTTGATCAGTTTTGAATTTGTTGCCTTAAATTTAATTATATGTCCCTTTGCCCTTATGAGAAAGATAAAAAGGTCTGCCCAAAAGATCTCCTGTATGTCATATTAATTATTTTATGTATCTTGGTCATGTATACTCTTATGTGTCTTTTCTCTGATTAGTCTTAATCTTTCATCCTCTCTAGATATGGAAGATGAAATAGGGTAACCAGACTTGGACCCTTTGTTCAAGCAGAGGATATACAAATGACATATACAATGGCATTATATTCTTTTGGTTTTAATTTTTGTAGTTTTTGTCCTGCTGTCATAAACAGATAGCTAAGGGTTAATGTTTCTTTTCCCTGTAAAGGGTTAACAGAGGGAACCAAACACCTGACCAGAGGACCAATCAGGAAACCGGATTTTTCAAAGTGAGGGAGGGAACTTCTGGTTTTGGGTTTGTTCTGTCTGTTTGTTTTCTCTCGGCTA
>NC_133769.1:106843683-106994912 GCF_003597395.2 Chelonoidis abingdonii
GAGACTCAGGGTTTCTGAGTCTTGGGGTCCCCCAGAGAAGATTTTGGGAGACCAGGAGTTTATCAGGTACTCAGAATCCTGATTGGTGGCAGTGATATCAGATCCAAGCTGGTAATAAGCTTGGGGGAGTTTCATGCTAGCTTCTCAGTTTATGAATGCTAAGGTTCAAATCTGAGTAGGAAGCTGCGACACCTGCTTTAGACTTGTACTGACTGGGAGGGTGAAGTGGAGTTAAATGCATATTGTCCGTGTATTTTATCTTGATACAGATGTAGGCAGCTAGATATCCTGGTGGTTGAACTACTGAGGCAATATAGGTGAATAAACAGGTGTGCAACAGTAGACTCTGGGAGCTTCCATTTCTGACATACTCTGTTAACATAGGGGAAACATGATTTTTTGGTGTTACCAATATCGCTTCCCAGGCTGCATGTTTACAGTGCCAGGTTAACATAACTACCTGTTTCCTGAATAAAAACAAACAAAGAAATGATACAAAGTAATCTTGAAGCATCAGAGGGGAAAAAAACAAACCGTGAGTCCAGTGTTTATGGTTTTGAAAGGAGAGCCAGTGGGCCTTACTCAAGTCTTTCTTCACTTTTAATTTTGCCTGTGAAAGGACTGCAGGAGTCTTAATATGGAACAGACTGTTGCAGCGCAATGACATATATTAGCATGTTTCCCAGTATCATTTCCAGTTCACCTAGTTAAATTAGGCCCAGGGCCGTATTGATGTCTCCTTGTTTTTCAGAGAGATGATGGAATGTGCGGATTGCCCACAGTATCTCCAGGTAGTGAAAAAAAAATCCTCAAAAAGCAGTCCTAAACTTGTGCCAGGGCTGAGTCCCAGCACCTCTAGACTGGGCAGTTCATAGCCCTGTCCCCCGGAATTGCTGCATCATTTCTGAATGTAAAAAGATTTCTTGAGCCCTGGCACCTTCTGTAATTGCTTGAGCCCTTGCACCTCTTTCCGTACAAATTAAGAACTGTCAAAAAACTTGTTGAAATATTACAATCTAGCCCCCGGGTATTCAACTAACCTGATTTTAAAATAATAACAATAATAAGGCACAGCCTCTTCTTTAAGCCTCAGAATTAGAGTCCCAGCAGTCAGTTTTATAAGGATGGGAAAGTACCTGGAAAAGATGAGTAGTGTACGAGGTACTTTTGAAGAGCTACAATAGAAACCCCAATATTTCCATCTTGAAAAGGGTTCTGGACATAGTTAATAGCACACCTGACCCACAAGACAAACTTGCGCCTGCCATGGGAGAGTGGAAAAACCTCTTTACCAGAACACATCTCGTGACTACACCGGTCCCGGACGGTCTCTGTGTTAAAAAAACAAAACCAAACCCGACTTTTAAAATACTATTTCAAACATTGGGCCGTATAGTAGTTTACTGTCTACTTTCCAATCAAGTCACTTACCAGCGTAAGTTATCTATTGATGTTAGATGTACAGATAAGAAATATTTGTTCCAAGGTTTTTTCCACCGTTATGCAGTCCCCCCGCACCTGCAGTTAGGAGTTCTTAATTCTAACATAATGATAAATATCCCTTTCCCCGTTCACTGTTTTTTTAAAATCTTGAACTGTCACTATTTTGTTTCGCCTTTTTTTTTTTTTTTTGTAAATTGCAGCTACACTCAGGAGTTCTTTTGAAGCCCCCTCCCTCTTTACTTTTCTAAGCTCTTCTTTTTTTTAAAAAAAGGCCCATTTACGTTATGATTAAATACCGTCTTGGATAAGCATAACGAAAATCGTTAATCTATATAGATCTTCAAAGAATCAATATATTCTGAACTTTTGTAGGATTTGTTACACTCCATTTTGTTACAGTAGGCGAGCTCGTCTGGGTCTGGGCACATGTGTTTCTCCCCCTTCCCCTAAGAGTGAAAATAAAGTAAAAGGTCTTTCATGGTAAACAAAACCAGCTTATTCTCCACATAGAACACATGAATAGCTGGAAAAAAACTTACAATAAATGGTGCATTTTTTTCTCTGCTGGGTATAGCATTCAAGATCAGTCCAGTATTCAAGAAGCAGTCCATTTTTTGCTCAGCAAGAGAGTTTAGAAAAGAAGCGTGGGGTCTATTCAAGGATCTTTTCCCCCTTCACAATTGCTGGGCTTTATGAAACCTATCTTCCATGCCTTGTCAGAGTATTTCTGGGGACCAATTAGTGCTTTGTTGCAAGGCTTCTTTGCTGAATCTTTGAGCAGCAAGAAAAAGCTCTCGAGTCTCCCCTTATTTTGACTATTTCAGTCATTACTCAGTGTAATAATTAATATGACAACTGGACGCTAAAGTTTGTATAGAAACACCTCGGCTGCGGGAGAGAGCGTGCAGTGGGTGGTAACAAGCTACAGATCAAACCGAGAAGCCACATACACAAAAAAGAGAAAGGAATGAATGAAAAGAAAGAAAGAGAAGGAATAAAGATAAATAAATAGTTGGCACAACCCGAAGAAACATAAAAAGGACTGGAAAGAAAAAACACAATCAGGAGGGAGGGGGACAGAAAGAAGTTAACTTACTTTGAAACAGTTTTCTGGATCAGACACTATGTGCATCCGATTTCCAAATGTTATTAGTCCCATAACACGGAAAAGAGAGATTTCTTATGATCGGTCATGTTTAAGGAGTATTTCAATACACGTTGGAGGTGTAGTTTAAGATTCCTTTTAGTAACAGTTTAACTCTATGGAAGGAGGTTTGCTGGCTTGGAGTTTTAAAGAACTGGCCATTCCAAACCACGTTAGAGGCTAATGCCCCATACTGCGGGTTTGAATAGACCTCTCCTGCAAAATCTGCCAGAAGAGAACTAAAGTGTATGCACTCTGCTCGTTTAAAGTACAGAACGACAAGGATGTTTGAGTCTAGGGCCGTTATTGGGATCTTCTAGGAATATTTACTGGAATGGACCCTTCTCGACTTTAGAGACATTTCTTGGGCTGCCAATTAAAAAAAGTCCCCGTGTTTCTCGAACCATTAGGGAATAATAAATAATTAGAGGTTTTAAGCATATTAGATACAGCTCATGCTCATGAGCTACATCAGATATCATGCTAACCTGAAGTGACAGTTTGCATATAAGGCGGGGGGGGGAGGGGCACACTACAACTTTTTTCGAGTTTTCTCTCCTATGAAACCACAAGCACTGTGGATGTCCGCACTGCAGTTTTTCAACAACCGTCCTTTTTAATTTTTTTTAATTTTTGCAGATTTTGGCGTGTTTTTAATTCACAAAACCGTGTTATTATATCACGAACATCCAGCCCCCACCCCCAATCACCATTTGTGGGATGTAAGGATCTGAAGTGCAAGGTTGCTCACTGAAGGCATCGAAGTGAGGATGAGACGTGCCATTAGATATTATTGCCTGTGCATTTTCCTTTCTCTTGGCTTGAAAATATTGCAACTTCTTCTTGATCGGTCAGTTCCCGGTCATGCTTGAAGTCACTGGCACAAAACAGCTGTGGGTGGGGGGCTATATTCAGCCCCTGATTTCGTTGCCCTCCCACTACATACACACACTCACTTTCTCTCGCGATCCACATTTCCGAGGACATGGAAAAGGGTAGGGGCAGTTTGCCGAATTAGCTGAGGTCAGTCGTGTGTCTCCATTGTGTGGCCACGTGTCCCGTGTCCATCAGGAGCTCCTGAAGTCCAAAGCAGCCCGACTCCTTGCAGCGCAGAACGGGAGCATAAATAAATCCCCCAAGTTCTTCCTGTTATTCCCCAGATGTCAGCGGCTGATGCGGAAATATTTACTTTCCCTGCAGGTTGGAAGCAACTGTGCACACACTAACACTTAACCTCTGTACCTTGGGCTTAGTTCAGTCCAGCTGAGAGCTCGTTAACCCTTCCCTTTGTGAAGGTCACGGTATACTCCCTTTCAGCACGATGTAGGTGAACAATGGGTGGAAGGGGTTTATTTCAAGATACAGGATTCTATTGGGTCTCAACCTGTACTCAGGTAAAACTGCTCTTGAAGTCAGTGGGAGGAGTTTTGCCTGGCCCCACTGTATGTATGTGTGCAAAATGGTTTGTGATGACGGCCTATTATACATTTATATAGAATAGGAGTTATATTGCCACGCTTAACTTTAGATATACCAGGCCAGCTCCATGCCCATCTATGGCATCGTCCCAGCAATCAGTAATGGCGTTAATGAGGAATAAATAATACATTTGCCCCTTGAGTGGGTCCGTTGACGCCAGTGGAATTGCACAATGAGTGACTTTGGCTCACTGGTGCTAATTCACTTTGAAAAGGCTGATACTTTAGTTACGATGAAGCTCTATGCAAGCTCGAAGGAAGAAGGCAGGCAGGTTCCTTTAGCTCGTAGGGTACTGTGGTTGTCCAGGAGAGGGCATCTTCTCAGCATTTCAGATGCGCCGAAAGAGTAAGTGTTTTATAACTTCCTCTATAGCTAATGATCTTTGCCTGCTCTGGGCATTGCATTGATTCGTCTTCTTAGTCGGGTTGTTTAAAACGATTACATCTCTTTAAAAGAGAGTCATCAGTAAGTGGTAAAGACAGAATAATGTGTGTATTGACCAAATGCCTGGAGAGAGACAGCGCTAAGGCGTTGCTACGCACCATCCTCTTCTTTTATTGACTCAATTAACTAGAGTGGAGAGAGGGGCAGGTGCTGATCCAGGTGCCGAGGAACTGAAATTTCCTGTAGTAGCTGCTAACCTTCCATTGATTAATTGGGTTGCTGGAGTTTGAGAGCCCCCGCCCCTTCTCTCCATGATTTTTAAATCTTGAATAAAAAATACAAATATGCAAAGTCAGTGATCTTATGAGGACAGAGCGCCACCTACCGACCAGCTGTAGGATTGTGAGAGGTAAAAGGGTACGTTGACAGAGAGCTACTCAGGCACTGCTTTTGCAAAGGGCTTATCTTGGGACTGAAACTTGATTCAGCTACAAGATAGGTATTTCTTCAGGGTTTACTTAGTTTAAAGACTTGGTTTGGCTTATTCCATCACATAGTTACTATAACAGAGGATGGGACATGCATGATGTAACAGTCTTAAGCTACACTAAATCTGCGAGGAGTTTTCAAATAAAGGCAGACCGATGATTTGCAGTGGGAAATTAGGAGAGTTTGAACATTTTGGAGGGGAGTCAGCTAAGGAAAGGGGTGGAGTAGTTCTGTGAAGGGTGTCAGAAATTCAGCTGAGGGCCCTTCCCAGCAGGAAGATAGCAGTGTTACATCTCCAAGAAAGGGACTTAATTTTTTGGAAGATATTTTGATTTATCTTAATGGAACTTTCCAGAATTTTTTTTGCCACTCGGGGAATCTTTTTCTTCTTCACACTGATTATTCAAACTGTCTGGGATGTATTGAATAGGCATGGAAAGTGGTAGACTCTTGGAGACTATTATGGAACAGTCCAGATTTTGACAGCTATATCCCACGCTTTGCAAGTTGGAGTGATTCCTGGGTAAATACCTGCCTCCGCAAAGGCACTAGGAGGGATCTTTATCCCAAGATAAGGGGGGAGTCTGAAATCAACTACTGGCAAGGGGACCTCCCATGTGATACCTATTACCTGTTTTCTCCTATAAATAGTTTTTTGTGACCATACCACCTTTGAAGGTCCCAGCTGACTTAGCAGACAGATAGATCCAGAAGGCTGGTGGCAACAGGCTGATGATACTAATATTATGACTTATATTATGGTAGGTGTAATGTTTGTGGGAGGCTATGGGCCTACCCTGAGTGCTTTGCAAGAATGAGGCCCACACACGCCGTGAATTATTGGCTTTAATCAAGGTAACGTGACGCACTTGCAACGGGGACTTTGGGCGTTGCTGTTATGGAGGTGGGGAACCCAGCACTGAAGCTTAGCTTGGCCTGGGTTCGAGTTTAAAGGCAGGACTGGGACCATACAGCTATATATACACAATATAAAGCAACTTCTACATATGCAAGAAGGGACTGCCCATAGGCTATATTTGCCCTTTGGCCTAAGGCCATACAAACTGGTTTTAACCAGTTAAAAGCAAGTTATAATTGGTATGTCATGTCCTACAATGACCGGCTACTTAGCAAGCAGGGGCTTTTCACAAGGCCGCCGAGAAAGTGGAAATACCCTAGCTAGGCTGTGACACAGTCTTTCGCAGTCCCCTACAGTAGGTACTAAAGGCCCTAAAGGACACAGAGACCACTTTATACTAGGCAATAATTATTATTATTATTAATTATTAATAAGTAATAAATAATACCTAGTTTTCATTAGTTAATCTCAAAGGGTTTTACAAGGGAGGTCAGTATAATTTTCACCACATGGTATATATACATCTACAGCATCTCTGTTTCAAAGAGCTTAGGGTATACATATATAACACAGACAAAGAGTGAGAGGGGATACAAAAGTAATTACAAAGATTCTGAATGAATGATTTTTAGCCTTGTCAGTGCTCTATGGGTAGAACAAGAGGAAGGCCTAAGAAAGAAGACAATATAAGATAAGAGAATAGAAGTAGGACAAGACTGAAGCATACAGGTACACAAAAGAGAAGAAAAGGGACAGGACAAAAGAAGGCAAAGAATCACAGGGTCATAGGTGGCTGGTGAAAATATTCTATTTTGGGGCTGAATCTGCCCCTCACTCATCCTACACTGGTGGATTGTGTCCCACAGGCAAGGACTGACTCCCTGCTTGGGCCTGTTGGCTCTCAAGGCCTCAGAAGATGCATGCATCCATTCACAGTCAGAGACTTCCCTCCTTGACACCCTCCCTTCCTGCTTCTGACACCACTGGAGGTGGTTCCTCAGGATACTCCCTTCTCAGGGACCCCTTCTTTCCCAAACCCCTCAGGATCTCCCCCTTCCCCAGGATTCCCCATCTTCTCCCCACAATCCCCCCAAGATCTTTCCTCTTCCAGGAGGCTCCCTTCCCCTAATCCCCTCAGGATCCTTCCTCCCTTGGGACCCTCCTTCTCCCCAATCTCTTCAGGATACCCCCTCCCCTAGGACTCTCCTTTCTCCAAATCACCTCAGGATTTCTGCCCACCCCCAGGATTCCCCTTTTCTTCCCTAACAATCCCTTAAGCATTCCCCCTTCAGTGGGATTCTCCTACCCCACCCCAGTCCCCTCAGGATCTTCTCCTTTCCATGGGAATCCCCTTCCTCACAATCTCTTTAGGATCCATCCTCCTCTGGGACTCCCTTTCTCTCCCCCACAATCCCCTTAGGATACCCACTGTGCCAGGACTGCTCCTTTCCCTCCACAATCACCTCAGGATCCCTCCTCCCCATGGCTTCCTCTTCTCCCTCAACAATCTCCTCAGGATCCCCCAGGATACATCTTTCCTCCCATCATCTCAGAATTTCCCCTGTGCTGACCACAGCTGTGGTGGTATCACATAGTGAGAGAAGCACTCTATTCAACCCTGATCCTGCAGATTGCTGCACATTGGTGGAGTCCCACTGTCTTCCTTGAGGCTCTTTTTGGGTGCAGGGGCATGTAACAAATTGCAGAATCAGGGCCTCAGATCATGTAGGTATATAGGTCAAAATCAGCATAATCAAAATGCACCAGAATATTGCACCTTTTTTCTTGTATAGGACCCTGGCTCTGCAGCATTCCCTCATCCCCTATTCTCGTTCTTTCCCAGCTTGGTTCTGTGCTGTTCTATGTAGATCCCATTACCAATCACAGCCCTCCTCCATGATTCTATGCCATATTGACCCATAGTCCTTTCTCAGTACTGCAACACCCTAGCACTCTGATACTTCTGTGCCCTTCACGTCAGCTTTCACAGTTCTCTTCATATCTCCTCTCTTTGTGGCCTCTCTCTATGTTCAGGGTATCTCCCTAGACAAACTTGCTTACTAACGTAGATCCATCTGTAAACAGAAAAGGCTGTAAATCCCGTATAATGTCAAACAGTGTCTAACGCTCAAACAAGCCAGGGAACATCAATGTATGGATCAGAAACTGCTTAACAAAAGATGAAGCCCTTTGCACAACTAAAATGAACATAGCATGCAATATTAACCAAAAGGAAGGGATCTTAATTCAAACCATGCCATCTGTCCATGTTGGTCACAGATAGATACCATATGCTAGAGTGACTTAAAGGACACTCCTGGAGAGGCTTGAATTCTGCTGCTGTCACTGCACACATGTGAATTATTTGAGACTCTGGTGCCAGAATTTGGCAGAGGGTGGAGAGGGGCGTGTAGGGAAGACGTCCCCTCTAACCACACACAGCTGGAGAAGAAGAGGGAGGAGGGAAGTGTGTAGGGGGTGGGGTTGGACCTGCCTTTCATGCTGAACTTTAAATACCTTTGCACTGCACAGATCTGTCAAGCCTAGTAAGGTCACAAAGGTTTCTCTACAGAGAGAAGAGTGTATTGCAGCCTGAGTATTACTAGCTTTAAAGCCTGAACACAGAGGTTTGCAAAATGAATGGAGACCCTTTTCAGGTAGGTAGTGTGGTTTAAGCAGGTGTATCTGGTATGGCAGGTGAAATGATACTGCTCTTTGGGGAGGATGGATGGCTTTTGCTCCTCTGATCTTGTACTGTGTTTGTGAGACATGGCATGTTATTATTCACTTATGGTATGTGAGGATACAAGGCTACTGTATCAATAGTTGTGGTGCCTAGTCTGCTCCCTTTTGGACAGTGAATGCACTTTTCTCCTGTAAATTATATTTCTATGTGTGCAGTAGTGACAAAAATCAAACAGTAAAACAGAGATGGAGAGCCATTATAGCAACATCATAAGACCACTGCCAATGTATTTATGTATATATGGCAAAATAGAATAAGAAAAGAAGTGACCAGAAAGAAACTGGAGATCTCAAAATGTGTGTTAGAAGATGACAGTGCCTATTATGACAGCCAATTTCTTTACTGGCTTTGAGGGATTATTTTGTTAAATTCTGGGTTTTTATTGTCTCTTGCTACTTTTTTTTTTTAAAAAGTTCTGATAGTTGTAGCTATTTTGAATCTGTTGCTTCTGAAAATTGATGACAATCTGCTGAAGCACATGCCATTAAGCTGTGGGCAATATTTTTACTGTAGGAACAAGTGAGAGAAGCAGTCCATGATCAGTGGTGTAGGTAAATTATTTGGGCTGAATTCTGTACTCATTTGCCCTAGTGCAACTGCATCAAGGTCAGAGTGGAACTGCAAAGAAAACGAAAAGGTACAGCAATTTAAAAATGGAAATTCACAGAAGATCAAGGCAGGGTACAATTTTCAATAGTACCCAAGTGACTTAGAAGTCTAACTCCCATTTTTTTTCAAAAGTGATTGAGGAGCACAAGTGTGTGTCTACACTGCAGTTAAACACTCCTGGCCACCTTGTGCCAACTGACTTGGGCTGGCAGGGTTGTAAAATTGCAGTGTAAACATTTGGGCTCTGCTGGAGCCTAGGCTCTGGAAACCTCTCCCTTTGTGGGATATCAGAGCTCAGGCTGCAGCCTCAACTCAAATATCTACACTGCAAATTTACAGCCCCATGAGCCTAAGTCATCTGAGTTGGGCCAGCCATGGGTGTTTAGTTGCAGTGTTGACAAACCTAAGTCTCCTTGAAAGTCAATGGGATTTAGGCTCATAAGTGCCTGAGTCACTTTTGAAAATGAAACTTTTAGACTCCTAAGTCACTTAGGTGTATTTGAAAAATTGATCTTGTGTCATGTTTTGAAGTAGGAATATATTTCCATTTATAAATATTCCAACTCTGGAGTTTAGTAATGTTGGGTGAAATCCTGGTCCCTGTGAAGTCAAAGGCAAAACTCCAATTGTGTTCTCTAGGGCTGGGATTTTGTTCTTCATTCTTAATTTAATGAACTCTGCCATTCATTATCAGACACTTTAGATTTTGAAATGAGTCATATTTTTCCTCAGATGTGTTCCAAATTCTGGAACATCATGTATGCCTGAAAGGCCAACAGCAGCCTCTATGCAAAACATTCAACCTACTGGTATTACACTTACTTGCAAAATACTTGGGTCCAAACAACCACCTGCTGTCTGCATTAGGGGTGGTGGCGGCTTGATCCAAAATGGTATTTAAGCCAACCATCTTGTTTTTATTTTACTGCCTTAAAAGGACAGAATGAGGAGAAAAATGCTGAACTTAATTTATTCTAGAGCTCTTTTGGATTTTCCTTAGTCTCCACAGATGCAAATTAATGAGGACTGGTTATCTGTGGGTTGTGTGTGGGGGGGGTTGTTTTGTTTTTTTACACAGGTAACAGTAACTTAAGGCTCCAAATGCAAAATCTTCTCCCCAGGACAATCCTGTGCATTTGTGGCATGATCTTAGGGACTTGATCTCATAAGCCCATGAAGCATATAGGCAGTATAGTCATTTGTGACAGGTTTAATATAATTCAGCTATTATTCATATTAATTAAAGGAAAAACAAAGTTGCTGTGCTTAGCTATCTGAGAATTAAAAAGATAGGAAATATTCTTTAGCATGAATAAACTGTGCAAAATATAAGAAAACAAAGAGCTCATACTTACATTTAATACATTTTTAGGAGCATCTTTCCTAATAGGACCCAGTGTTGAGAGAGCAATATGGAACATAATTGTTTCACACTTACACCTAGAATGAGGAAAAGCTTTCTAGTTTTCAATCTTTCAGACACTTAGGAATGGGCTTAATTTTATGTATGTGAGTGGTTCCACTGAGTTCAGTGAGACGACTCATGTGCATAGAGTTAAGCATGTGCCAAACTGGACAACAAAATGGCAGATGAAAATCAGTGTTGATAAACGAAAATCAATAAACATTGGAAAACACAATCCCAACCATACATACAAAATGATGGGAGTCTAAATTAGCTGTTACCACTCAGGAAAGAGATGTTGGAATCATTGTGGATACTTCTCTGAAAACATCCACTCAATGTGCAGCGGCTGTCAAAAAAAGCTCACAGAATATTAGGAACCATGAGGAAAGGGATTGATAATAAGACAGGAAATATCATATTGCTGCTCTATAAATTCATGGTATGCCCACACCTTGAATACTGTGTACAAATCTGGTCCCCCCATATCAAAAAAGATGTATCAGAATTGGAAAAGGTACAGAGAAGGGCCCCAAAAATCATTAAGGGTATGGAACAGCTTCCCTATGAGGAGAGATTAAGAAGACTGGAACATTCTGGATTGGGTGGGTCTCCCTCTCTTTTTGATTTAAAAACAAACCAAACCTTCAAAGGGTCTCCTTTTTCTTCTGAGAGCAGAACGGGAAAACTTTTGAAATAACTAAAGGTTCCATGAAACAGGAAAACAGTTTCTCACCCAGCTGTAATGAGGTTAGATTAAGGGCAGGGGTATAAGGGCCAACTTTCCTCAGCACCAATGGGTGCTCGCACCCCCTGGCCCTGCCCCAACTCCACCCTTTCCCTGCCCCGCCCCCATTCCAACCCCTTCTGCAAAGTCCCTGCCCCAGTTCTGCCCCTTCCCTAAATCCCCGCCCTGGCCCTGCCTCTTCCCCAAGTGCGCTGCTTTCCCTTCCTGCCCCATCCCTTCCAGGGCTTGCCACGCAAATCAGCTGTTTCGTGGCACACACCCTGGGAGCCAGAGGGGGACATCGGGCACACGGTGCACCCAGGGGAGGAGGCAGAGGCAGCGCGGAGGCAGAGGTGAGCTGGGATGGGGAGCTGCTGGTGGGTGCTTAACAATTTTTCCCTGTGGGTACTCCAGCCCTCACGGAGTCGGCACCTATGGGTGGGGGCTTTGGCTGGGGTGCAGGTATGTGTGAGAGAGATGTAAAAGGGTAGGGAAGACTCAGAAAGGAGGAGAGAAGCCTTGGCTAGAAGTAGAGCACCCGGCAGCTTCAGCTGAGCACCCAGCACCTTCAGCTCCAATTTACTCTTGTTCCAAGGCATCAGTTTTCTGATTCCCCACCACTTCTCTCTGAACCAGGGAGCTCTGCCAGTCTCTGGCCTCACTAGTGAGGTCTTTCCCACAGGTCTCCTCCTGGCCTGGTCTCTAGGCTCACAACTTGTTCCTTCGGATTAAGGGAGTCCACAATTGACCTGGGGCTGAGTTGTGATTTAAGCAGGTTTTTCCAACCCACCAGAATCCAGGCCCTGAAAACAGCTACCCCACCAGAATTTGCTAACAACTGCAGCTTCTGATACTATGCTCAGTTTTTGCTCCCCTATCAGTATGAGTGACCTTCAAGCTTTCTCCCATAGGTACCTCCTTCTAACAGATGGGGACCTCCTCTGTCAGACTGAGCTACTCTTCTCTTCCCCCCCGCCAACACTTAACTTTGGCTCTCACTATTACCTCTCTATGGGTGGAGCCCTCTTCCTTCTTTCTCTAGGCTGGATGTGTAGGCTTGCAGACCCCTGCAATTCATTGTGATTATCTCAGCAGGTCAGATCACAGGCCAACATCTGCACTTGGCCCTTCTCTGCACCTATTCCAGTCTGAATTCTTCTCACTTGAACTTGGTTGACTAGAATTGTATATATTATTCCAGATGAGGTCTCACCAGTGCCTTCTACAACAGCATTTTATGAGTCTTCTCACATATGAACACTAAAATACAACTTCTATACCTAGAGTATCACTCCTATTTTTAAGTGTGCAATTTCTTCAAAACTGAAATATTTACCTTTGCAAAATCTGGCTTCATTAGGTATGTTTAACAAAGTAACTACCTGATTATTTCATTAAATGAGTCACTGTTTTTCTTCCATACCGTTAGGGTGTCTTCTGTGGTTTCAACATTGCTACTATTTCCATCTTCCAGATACATTTCTAAAAACTAATAGTTTATAACTTGCATTTGAAATATTAATTATACATAATTAAGAATGAACAATCAAAATTTGGCATTGCATACTTTGAGAATGAGTGGCCCACAGTTCTGTCCATCCTGCTGTCTCTTGTGTATAGGAACTTTTGTTGTCCAGACTTCCAGTTTCTTTATAGAAGAAGGACCTGAAATTCATAATGCACATTAACTATCCAACCTCATGTGTTGGTTTCATTACTAAGATAACTCGTAAAGGTTTCAAAGCCTTACCCCTTTTCTTAAATGAAGAGTTGTCCAAGAAATAACAAAATATTTAATGTTAAACTTTACTTTTTGTTCTGCTAAAAATCAAACTTTCCAGAATGAAAACCACCACTGAAATGGATCATATCAGAATTTTCTGGCGAATTTTTTTTTTAAATTCTTGGTGTTAATAACCGGTAAAAATTACAGTAGACGTTTGCCTCTAAGAGGGCAAGATAGATCCGGTAGTGTCCTTAGTGAATATGTGGAAGTAAGATCTATGCATAAGTGATGAAATTAAAAAAATATAGACCAAAATAACAGCTGAGAAAGGAACTTCTCATTGGAAAATCAAAGGAAACTGAAGACAGAGTGAATTTATCATATGGGGGGAAAATTAAAACTTTAGAAATAAAAATTGAAAATTACAGTAACAAAGTGCTATCCTAACACTGAGGTGTGATAATTTGAGAGAAGTTCAATTCAGGCACTCAGAACAAAGAGAAGACAAATTTGAGGAATATATAAAGCTATTTACAGACATGTTGCACTTATGAAAACTGACAAAGAATTCTTTGAAACATTAAAAACATGTATGAAAATGGTGAAAGTTGTGGGGTGTGTGTGTAAGTAAACTATTCCACTGAATCAGTCTCCTAGAGCTCAAATCCTCAAGAGTCTGAGGGTCTGGGCTCCAGGCTACACCATGTCTTTAACACCATGGGGAGGAAGTGCTGATATTAGGGTGACCAGACAGCAAGTGTGAAAAATCAGGACGGGGGTGGGGGGTAATAGGACCCTATATAAGAAAAAGCCCCAAATATCAGGACTATCCCTATAAAATTGGGACATCTGGTCACCCTAGCTGATATGGACCATCCAGAAAGCAACACAAGCCCCTCTGCCACCCACACTCTCTACTTTGCAACCACTACAGGTGACTCACCCCACTTCCAGCAACCTTTAACCCCCTCCCCCAGAGTTTCCCCTTCCCTGCCACTGTTTGGCAACGCAACTCCTCCTGCTTAAACATTGGCTCATTCATGCTGTCCCCAGTGTTGCCTCTTCCTCCATCCTCTTTACCCCCCTCTGTTTATTTGGCTGCTGCACAAATTCTGCCCATCCTTTCCCTCCCTCTTGCTTCCACCCCAGTACCCTCGTTTTCAACAATAGCAAATTCTGAGGGCAGTTAAGGGCAAAATGAGTGCAAGGGATTCAGGAGATGTCACTGAGATGCTCAACTGCTTGAGCAGTGACGTGCTCAGGAACATCAAGGTAGCTAATTCTTCTGGGTTAGCCAATGTAGTTAATTTTGACACAATAGCTCTGTGACGAGGGAAGCCGGGGCTCAACCCTCCCTGTGGAGGAGGGGAGCCACACTGGCCTCGTCCTGTTCTCGCTGGGTCCTGTCCCTCGGGTCCGCAGTCCACTGTCCGGGTGTTCGGTCCCTGTGGAGCGGACTGGGACACAGCAAAGTCAGTAGGGGCCCCGCCTTGGATATAGGCGGGCACCAAACGAACGGTCCGCTACCCTCTGGCCCCTTTGGGGCGGGGCAGAGCAGTAACAAAGTCAATAGGGCCCAGCCCTTGGTTCGGCGGCACCAAACACGTGCAATAGGCTCCAGCCCTTTGGGGCAGGGCAGAGCAGGCAGCAAATAGTTCAGAAGGCCCTGGCCCTTTGGGCAGGGCAGAGCAGCAAATAGTTCAGGGGGCTCTGGCCCTTTGGGGCAGGGCAGAGCAGCAAATAGTTCAGGGGCTCTGCCCTTTGGGGCAGGGCAGAGCAGCAAACACACGGTAGCTTTGGGGTGAAGGGGGATACTGCCACCCGATTATGGGTGGCAGGGGGAACGCAGGCCCACCCACTCCTCTGCGTTCCAGCCCGGGGCCCTAGTAGTGGCCGTCGCCGCAGTGGCAGTCCAGTGGGGATCCGGCCCGAAACACATGACAGAGTGATCAGGGGGATCCTAACCGAAACACATTGACAGCGCGATCAGTGGGATCCTGACCGAACACCACGGTCATCGGCTCGGGTCCCTGCGGCTTGACTGTAGTCAGCCGCCCGGGCTACTTTCCATTCCCCCTTCGCTTCCTACCTGGTCCGCCGGGTCCATCTACCGTCATGGGCTCCTCCCAAGTCCGGGGCCAGGGGGTAGATCCAGTAGCACCTCTGGGTAGCTGGGCCAGGTCTGGTCCGAAGGCTCCTCCAGGCCGTAGTTAGGGCTGGGCAGCGTTGGTAGTTCCCGCAGCTGAGCGTCGCGGTTGCTGCGGGTCGGCTCCGGCAAGGCCTGATACCTGTCCCGGGGCTCCGCAGCCTCCCAGCGATGAGGGTCGGCCGGCACATCTGCTCTGGCCAGCAGCTGAGCTGAAACTGAAGGCCGGCGCCCGGCTTTTATACTTCCGGGTCGCCGCCTGACCCTTTGAGGGGCGGGGCTTCCGCCCGGAAGTTCCGCCCTGGGGAAAGATGGACGGGGCTCAACCCTCCCTGTGGAGGAGGGGAGCCACACCGCCTCGCTACAAGCTCCCTTGTAATTCTCTTCTCCAGGCAATCTCCCCTCACTCTCTCTTGGAGTCACTTAACAGCTGGGGTTGATTAAGTTAAGACAGTAGCTACTCAATGACTGAGACTCCTCTGGCTAATTTACTGCTCCCTTGAATACCTGTTTCCTTAAAGGAGCCTGTCCAGTCTTCACTACCCCTGAAAGGGCACAGCCTACCGTGTTCACAGTATACTCCTTCCCACAAGCTCATGTACCACCAGTGTAACACAAACCACAGCTTGGGAACCTCTGGTCTATTGCAACATGTCTGAGGTATGAAGACCTGCACACTGCAAAACAATTTTACCAATTTCCAAGCATAGAAAAGCCTCTGCTCCTGGTTTTTTTTAAAAAAGACTTGGTTCAACACCTTAAAGTTAAGGGCCAAAGGGAATTTATTAGGGTTTGAGTACACTGTTGAAGTCACATGATCTAAAAAGATCAGTTTTTATAGCTACTGTGCAGGTTTTGTACCTCTGATTATATACCATGCCAACTCACAACTTCCTCCTTTGTCAGCAGGGCTGCCTGGGGTGGGGGGCAAGTGGGGCAATTTGTCCCAGACCTTGGGCCCTGCAAGGGCCCCACAAGCCCTGACCCGGCAGCGGTCTGGGTCTTCGGTGGCATTTCGGTGATGGGGGGGCCCTTCAGAGCTGCTGAAGACGTGGAGCAACTGAAGGGCCCCCCGCTGCCAAAATGCCGCCGAAGACCCGCACCGCCACCGGGTGAGTACGAGCACCGCAGCTCCCCCGCTTTGCCCCAGACCCCCTGAATCCTCTGGGCGGCCCTGTTTGTCAGACATATTAATCTGAGCCTATTACGGAGATCTGTACAGGGTTCTAAATATTATTTTAATTGCACTGTTGTCTGGATTTGAAAATGCTTTAGAACACAGCCTTTTAAAGTTAAATGCCCTCTCCACTTGCCTAACACTTGTGTAATGGATTTCGTTTTTCCCAAGAAAAACTGACTTGCATATAGAACATCAAACTCATCTGGTGCTAATATTTTAGAATTGTTTTCTCATTAACATTTTTCCTCATTAAATCGCACAGAATATTGACCTTTTTCTTATACAAGTGCTTCTTGTGTGAATGGCTTTCATTAGTCTGCTGCCATACTGTCTGCTACTGCTGTTTCCCTCAGGCTTCACAAGCTAAGTAGAGTTGAAAGGGGTCAGTATTTGTATGAGAAGCCTCCAGAAAAAAACACATGTTGTGGGAAGTGGTGTTGATGATTCAATAGATGGCAATCTTTCCTTTACGCTGTAGTCTTTTACACATGGTTTTTACCCACCCCTTCCCAAACCATCCAGACCCAGACCCCCCAATCACGTGCTTATTTGTGCTTTGATCCCATGCTCATTTGCGCAACTGGGGGGATGAGTTAAAGCTGGAACAGTTTCCCCCGGTACTGGTATTTTTCACATCCCATCCTAAACTATTACCTAATGTTGTTTGTGTGCTATGAAACAGCTGTTGGTTTACCCCCTAATGGCATGGTGAAGTGACCTCTCTACGACACTATTGCATGGTAAGTAAGGGATATAATCTGAAGTTAATGATTGCAAGGTGTTTTGAAATCCTCATCTGAAAGGTGCTAGATTATTTGTATTACTGTAGCACCTAGCAGCCCCAGTCCTGGACCAGGACCCCACTGTGCTGGGTGCTGTAGAAACACAGAACAAAAAGACAGTCCCTGCTCCAAACAGCTTACAATCTATACCAGCCCTTCTCTCTGGAGACTCCCCTTACTGGGAGAATCCTTTTTGTGCCATTTGAGCATCCCAAAGGGAGCAGCACCTGGCAGAAAATGTTCCCTCAGCCTCTGGTGATCAGTGCACAGTCTAACACAAGTACAAAAGCTGATCTGGAGAAGTAACAATTTTATTATTAAAATGAATATTGTTCTGTGTATCACTGCACCAGAAAATATTGTCCCTCATGAGTCCTTCCCTTTTGACTTCAGAGGCAGCGTTGGAGGCACAAGGAAAGCCTTGCTAAACCAAAGGCTGCAGACTCTTTACTTTGGCTACTAGCAAGACCTCTATCCTGACATTATTTTTTTCTTACACCGAACTCTCATTGATTTTAGAAGTTCTGCATGAGGAATAATCTCTGGAGATGACCCTGAAAATACAGTTCTGAAGACTATATTAGAGAAATGGAAGGGATGGTCTAGTGAATCAGGTGCTAGTCTGAGACTCCTGGGTTTATTTCCCTGCTCAGTCACAGGCTTCTTGTGTGTGCCCTTGGGCATATAACTTAGGGTCAGATTTTTCCAAAGGCATTTAGGCACCTAAAGATACAGATAGGCACTTGGTTAGGTGCTTTCAAAAATCTCACTAAGTTAAGTGCTGAACTATTTGATTTAAATACCTGTGAGGATCTGGGCCTCTGTGTTTCAGTTTCCCTCTCTGTAAAACCAGGATAATATTACTTTTTGACCTCAGGGTCATTTTGTGAAGACAAATACACTAAAGATTGTGAAGTGCAATCTCCCCATGGTAATGGAGGGCCTGGCGCACTTTAGCTAGTGCATGGCAGAAATTGTGCTTAATTGTTTGAGGAAGAAAACTTAATATGTTATGAATGAATATAAATGAAAGCATATCTTACCATCCATCACTATTCGTTCAGATTTTCATTGACTTTTTACATTTGCTGCACCATGTCTTTAATTTTGGTACCCACCCTGGGTGAAAGTCATCTCTGAAGTGCTATTTTGAGGGTGTAAGTGGTGCCTAGTCCTTGTGATGGTTCTATGTAGTGCATGTGCATGTATGTATGTAGTTCTGCTGAGTCCTAAGGGGATGATTTAATGAAAGAAAAATCTAAAAGTCTTCTTGCAATATATAAGAAAAAAGAACGTTAAATCCTCAAGTGTGCAAGAAGCAAACTTGGTGTGTCTGAAAGGTGAAGTGGGACGTTGTTGGAGGCTTAATGACACCAATTGTGGTACTTCCTTGAAGGGGTGGCTCATCTCAGCATATATCAGAGTGGCCATAATGCTGTTCTAATTTACACTAGCAGAAGCAGCTCCCTATGCTAACCCAGGATGGGAAGAGTACACCTTTTTTGGCTCTGCCTTGGCACATCCCTTATGCTGGGGCAATGCTCAGATGTCTGCTTAAGGCAGCAATAAATCCACTATGAGTCGCTGGAGGAGGGCAAAGGGGACTTACTGCAGAGCAGAATAGGGCCCTACCTATATAGTTGAATTTAAAAGTTTGTTTTATCTTTCAGGAGACCATATACATTGAAGAAAACACACATAAAAATGATATGATCTCTTTGATTTTCTCTCTGAAAGAAAAGGTTGGGGCGTTGGCTAAAGTTCTGCGCATATTTGAGGTAAATATTTTGCTTTTCTCTGCGTCTTTAAAATGTCAGGACTTTCAGTGCTACCCCCTGTTTTCACATGATCCTGACTTAAGGGCTGGGGGATGTTTCTTTTCTGGGCTCTAATTTTCCTTGTTTAGTTTTAGCTGAGAGATGACTTTTTTTTAAAAAGACCCTCAAAACCAACTTTTCAATCATTTTTTAACTTGTGCAAGAGTTAAAACAAATCTGATCCCCCCCCCCCATTCTTAGAAAGTGATTTAGCAAACAAAATATACCCTAGAAGTGGTTGTATTTGACTAACTTGTGGACTGTGCCTGTGGATGTCTCCCTATATTTCATATCTATGAATATATACAGATTATATTAGGGCCTGATTCTTCCATTCTTCCTTGCACCTGTGTAGTCACTGACACTTGTACAAAGTGAGTGCAGACTCTTAGTGTAAAGTGCTATCGGATCAGAATGGCAGCACTTTACACTCACTTTGCACAGGTGTTTCAAGCTACACAAGATGTGAGGTAGTTGAGAATTGGGCCCAGGATATGTAAAAGCACTTTGGGATCCTGCAGGAAGAAAGGAGCTGCATTGCTCTTAAAATGTCATCCACTCACATTTCCCCAAATGTTGTGGATAATGTTTAAAAAAAGTCCATGGAGTTCGTGACATCTTTGAAAGCCTTAGTTGTGACACATAGGGCTGTGTACATAATCCCAAGCAAATCCACTGGTTTCTTTGGTTTTTAGAACTTTAATATTAAAGCAATTGTTTCTTCAAGCAATTGTTTAGGTACATTACTGTAATGAACTGCAGACTACATATTATTGATTAGAAAATTGAATTCACTGGTAAATGAAAGGGTGCTGTAGTGGCATAATACAAATGGAAACAAAAAAATGTCCCAAGATGTCTTCAATTCATTAAATGGAAGGGGAGTACATAGCTATCAGAGCTAGTGTCAATCTGTGGATTGCAGTATGGTCCTTTGACAGTATTTCCACTTCTTAGCAACATGCACATCTGAGGGGTTGTTTACACATGGTTAACTCCGAGTGTGGACATTTGCACAGAGATACAGTGACTCTGCACTGCTCCCAGGTGCCCATCTCAGCACATTTTGCCATGCTTCTATTGATCCCTTCCATATCCCCATCCTGTGGTGAGAATGGGAACAAGAGAATGATCTTATGAGGAAAGACTTGTGAGTCTGGAAGGATGTGAGGCTATAATCAGCACTCTTCCCTGTGACCCTCTTCCCACCAAGGCCATGACCGCAGAATACGAGAGAGACAGAGTCTGGACAGAGGGAATTTGACAATGTCCAAGATGGGGGACATGATGACATTTACACTCAGCCCACCCAGCCCCCACTTTCAATAGGAGTTCAGCCAAGGGAGCAGGTTTTCCATTCTTTTCACCCCTTCCACCACATGAAGCAGAGGGGATGAAAATGGCTTTGGTATTCAGGTTAGAAATGGCTTTGTTGGTCACATCTGTTTGAGGGTGTACAGGGGACATATTTTTCTTACTGGGTAGCCTGTCTGCAGGCACCATGTCTGGCCTGGTGGTGGTCCCTGGGCCCTTCTCAAAGGAGACTGCACAGGGAAGAAATCTATGGATTTCTGGTTGTCTATGGGCATGTTTAAGCCTCATTAATCTGTTCAAAACTATGCCACATTTGTGCATGAAATAGGCGGGGGAAAGGCAACACAAAGACTACAAAATATGGTTCAAATGAAATTGTTCCATGGAACGGAGTCTGCATTCTGTGAGTCTGTTGCCTGCTAAAGCCAAGCCCAGCCCCCCACAGAGTTCTTCACATTGTGATTCGATGACCAGTGTGATGCATTTGGAGCTGCTCTGTATTAATTTGACTACTGTGTGTTGACCTGGCTGTTGGCATGTTTTCTATGTGGCTATAGTGGATTAAATCAACAGGAGAGAGAGAAAGTGTGTGTGTGTGTGTGTGTGTGTGTGTGTGTGTGTAGGGAACAAACAGGAAAGAAAAGAATAGCTCCTGATAACTCCCAGGTGTTTGTGGAGAGTGATAGCTTTGACATTGACCCTTATCTATTAACTGTGGTGGGTTTTTTTTGGTGGTCTCCTCTTCAGCCAACCTACAAAACCAGTTTGGAACAGGACAGGAAAAGCCAACTGTCACAGGGTGACTAGCCCATTTGAGAGGGAGCAGGGTTCAGTGCATCTCTGATTACCTGCTGCTCAGCTGGGCTTAAGGGAAGGCACTTGGAGGCTATAATACTTTGGTCTAATTTTGGTTGCTGTGGTTAGTGCGTGGGTGCTGGTGGCCTGTGATATACAGAAAGTCAGGCTAGATGATGTGGTCGTCCCTTCTGGCCTTAAATTTTGATTCACCTGGGCCTTATAAAGAGAAAGACACTAGCAAGAAAAGGGCTGCCTGCTGACACCTTCAGGCATAACATTAAAGAGACTGATTGGAGAGAAAAGGAAGAGAGTGAACATGGCAAGAGGTAGCCAGACTTCTGAGCTACAGAAGCTTGTCTCCAGGTGAGTCCTGAGAAGGCAGCACCTGGGGACAGGCAGCAGGAAATATAATATTAAGAAATGTGTTTTTTAATCATAAAAAGTCATAGAATTGTAGGGCTAGAAGGGGCCTGGAGAGATCATCGAGTCCCTTTCCCCTGCACTGAGACAGGATGAAATAAACCTAGACCATTCCTGACAGGTGTTTCTTCTAACCTGTTCTTAACTTCCAATAGTGGGGATTGCACAACCTCCCTTGGTAACCTGTTCCAGTGCTTATCTAGCCTTCTATAGTTTTTCTTAATAGCTAATCTAAGTCATTTTCTTGCTGCAGATTAAGCAAATTTTTTCTTGGCCTGCTTTCATTGGACATGGAGAACAGATCACCATCCTCTTTATAATAGCCCATAGCATGTTGGAAGACTTATCAGATCCCCGCTCAAGACAAATAAAACTGGGCACATTGAAACCTTTCCTCATAGGTCAGGTTTTCTCAACCTTTTATCATTTCTGTTGCTTTCCTCTGGATTCTCACCAATTTGTTCACATTTCATAAATTGTGTTGCCCAGAGCTGGACACAGTAGTCTAGCTGAGGCCTCACTAGTGTTACCTCCTGCGGTCTACCCAGGACATACCTGTTGATGTACACCAGAATATTAACAAATGTTGCAACTGCTTCACGTTGTTGGCTCATGTTCTATGTGTGATCCATTATGACCACCAGATCCTTTTCTGAAGTACAACTAGCTAGGCAGTTATTTCCCACTTTGTAGTTTGTGCATTTGATTTTTCCCACCTCCTAAGTGCAGTAATTTACATTTGTCTTTAGTGAATTTCATCTTGTTTATTTCTCCAGGTTACTTTGGAGTCTAATTCTGTCCTCTGAAGTGCTTGCAACCCCTCCTAGTTGATGTCATTCACAAATTGTATGAGTATACTCTCCACTCCATTATCCAAGTCTTTAGTGAAAATATTGACTAGTACTGGACAGAAGATAGATTCCTGTAGGACCCAACTAGATATGTCCTCCCAGTTTGACAGCAAACCATTAATAACTACTCTTTGATTATGGTTTTTAAACCACTTGGGTATCCACTTTACCATAATTTCATCCAGACCACATGTCCCTCATTTAGAGAAGAAGCTTGTTCTAGGAAGAGGGAGCACTCAGCAGCTACCACCTGGGGAAAGGTGGCAGGGAACATAATATGCTGAGACAAGACACTTTGTCTCCAGAAGGAGAATCTGGAGAGAGTTCGCCTGGCCACAAAGGTGGTGGGGGAAGTGGGATGTTTAAGCATTGAGCAATATTGCTTAAAACATGTCAAGGAAGAAGAGCTCAGGAATGGGTGAACTGGAAGAATTTTAAGGAGAGAGAGCTATTGTTGCTGGACATAAGTTTAGAATAGGGTAAATCTTTCTGTTGGGGGGGGGATGATAATATGACATTGTATTTATAAACAAAGCTGGCTTGGGCACAAACACAGGTAAGCCTGTTGTAATTCTTATATGGAGTCTTTAGTGCCATCGCCGCCACCTGCCTCTACTTCCCCTTCATCAGGGCCTTTAAGAATTCACAAAGTTGCTAGTCACCTTCTCAGCCCCAAATTCTTTAATTCACTCTCCACCAAGTTGACAACAAAGCTTGTCTAAAACAGAACAAAGTTCCAGAACAATCATCCATTCCAGAGCCACACATCACCTCTCTTAGGCTTCTGTAGCTTACTGGCAGGCCTCCTACCTCTGGTAGTCTCAGATACTTCTCTCAGTCACACTCTTCCCTTGTAGCTTCCTGCTGCCTTTTATATTTTAACAACCTGATTTCTCTCAGGGTCATTCATCTTGTAATCAGGGCTGGTTTGGCCCCAGGCTTTCTAGCCCACAGGGCAAGCCACTGTGTTACAGAGTCCCTAATGGGGGGCGGGGAGAGGAAGGGACACTGCAGAGCCACACTTTGTCAGAAGGATGAATGGCACGGCAGACATGTCCTATTGTAGCCACGAACACAGGATATCAAAAGATCTTTGGCATGTTTAAAAAGGAACATTGCCTCAAGAGAGGGGAAAGTTGTTTGGGGGAACCAGACTGCAACCCAGGCACCTGCTGGAGGTGTCAGAGGAATTAGGCTTGCCTAGGTTACTGGCAGGGGGTGGTAAGCCATTAGGTAACACAAGCATTAATGTAGATGTTTGTCTGAAAATTAGTTTTCTCAAAAAGCTTTGTTCCTACAGTTAAACAAATGAGACTTTGGTTTTAAGAAGGTGGCTTAGTCACTGTATACTCCACTGGTCAGACTCCTGAAGGGAAGAGCTGCAGAGACTGATCCTATTCGAACCTACTCAGTAAGCATGGTTGATACACAGGATACTGAAGCCCAGGGCCCAGTCTAGGAATGGGAATATTGCAGAATTTCACCCCAAGGGAGGTAAGGGCATGAGGCCGGACACCTGAGGGGATGTACTCGGAGCAACCCAAAAGGGCTAGAGGTGCAGCTAGCCCTGCAACTGTGACACCAAGTTTAAGGGAATCTCAATGTGCTTTTGAGGTGCACTATATTTATTGTATACAAAGAGCTCTCAAGGTCATGTCTGTGGCTGAGGGACTGTCGCCAGATGATGTTGTGTAATTTTGTGCTTTGAAACTGAGCTCTTGTTTTAGTACAATTTCCACTTGTATCCAGAAGTGCACTGCACCCCTCCTATTGATAGGAATTGGTGTTTTATCTGCTAGAATGTTACCACCAGAGTTGAATCATTTCTTTGTAACTGCTTCTATGTGTCTGACTGCTTTAAATTCAAGCCATGTTTGGGTAGATCTGTTTTTGTCTTATGTTTGTTCCTGACTGATATTCTTTCAATCGGTTTTCAGAGTCGGCTCTGTGCACTTCTCAGAGTTGATCAGCTGACGTGGATAACCATTCTGGCCCACAACAAAGGATGGGGTGCATGGGCAGGGTGACTATGTATCCCTTTAAACTAGGAATCTCTTGGTTTTCAGCAACAGGGGTAGAGCCATGTTCTTAGAAGTGCTAAGCATGCACAACTGGGACCAGATTTTTCCAAGAGTTCGCTCCCATTTAGGCAGCAAAATAAATGGTTACATTTTCAGAAGATCTCAGGAGATGGACTGCAATGGGATGCTGAACTTTCTTGAATATCTAGTCCTAGTGTTTTGTCCCATGCTTTGTAAGTTGTGGGACAAAACGTCAGGGCCAGATAGAACACTAGAATGGTGACCTGAAGGAGTCATCGACCAGCTGAGCTGATGAACCAGGTAGCAGGCTGGCTGAGTGCATGTGTTCCTCAAGCATCATTTAGTACCCAGCCCTGCCACCATTTGCTACCCGGCTCTACTTCCATCCCTAGAAGGTTTCCCAGTGAGCCCCCCAACCCATCCTCCCCTGCAGGGTGAGCAAATACTCATGGAGTCAGAGACTCATTCTTAAACTGAGCTGTGACTCTAGCTCCACCATTATAAGCAAGCGGTTACAAACCTAACCTGAGCCAGATTCGATGTATCCACCATCCCTATGCCAGAGGTGAGTACCAGACCATGGTAGTCCGTTTGAGGGATGAAAGGAAGCCTGTTTCCCTGCCCTTATTTACTACCGTCCAAATCTAGTCCCCATTAAAGTAGAAGGGAGTCCTTTTCCCTTAACTTCAGTAAACAGTAGATTGGTGATGACATTACGTCTGTAAGAACTGTTATTTACCAGAATGTTTGTGGAAAGAGAAGTGTTGCAAATATATATCTGTGTACAAATATGCATGCAAATCTTCTTAAGGAACTTATATGCTTCCATTAGTGTAACATCAGAGCAGCTCGCAATCTTTAATGTCCTCACAACACCCCTGTCAGTTAGGGAAGTACTATATCCTTATTTTCCAGAAAGGGAAAGGAACTGATGCACAGAAAGAGAGACTAAGTGACTTGTCCAAGATCATGCAGGAAGTCTCTGGCAGAGAACAGAGTCCAGACTTCCTGTGTCCTAGGCTAACATCCTAACCACTGGACCATTCCTCTTCTGTGACACCCATATGTCTGTTCTCAAGTACTCTCTCTCTCAAAAGTTGGGATCTGAAAGCTCTTTGTGGGTTTGATTCAACCAGCCACGTAGCAGAAGTAGTACCTTGTGACTAAGGTGACCAATCACATACCGTCAATAGCCACTGATTCTGCCAGCCTTAAGTCAAGGTGAATAGTATTCATCCTGTCTTACTGATCTTAATGGGATTATATGCAAAGCAAGGTACTGCCCACTGTAAGTAAGGGTGGCAGAAACTGCTTTTATGCTGTAAAGAAACACATAGGATGTCACTAGTGGCTTTGACCACAGGAATGATTTTACAGTATGGTACACACAAAAAACAAAACAAAAAACCCTTGTGCAGAAAACCATGGATGGATTAAACCCTGGCCATGTGAGGCAAGGAAAATCCTGCCCAGAGCCAAATGGATTAAAATGTTTACTGGTGTGTGTGTGTGGCAGGGAGGGGGTTTTGGGAGTGGGGGAGGGAGGGGAAAAAGAATAATATTATTATGCTGACAGATTTGGTCGTCGGCAGATTTGAACCTGGGGTTTCTGGAACTTAGTGCATGAGTCTCAACTGCATGAGCTAAAAGCCAACTGTCTATTAGCTAAGGCTGTAGAGCAGACTCCTTAATTGCTCTCTCTGGAAGTGATCTCAGTGCCACTCGCTGAGACAGAACACCACACCCAGGAGATGGGTGGGTTACAATATGATGCAAATTGTTACCTTACTTTCAAATAGGAATCACTTTGCTTTTGTTGAGTAATGTTCTTTTCGAATAACAGAACTTTGCTCTAAGGGCAGGCTCTGATAGCCCTGCTTGTGCAGTGCAGCACTTTTTGATTTGCATGGCTGTACTCCTGCAGTAAGTTGTTACATCATGTGACTAAAGATACTTGAACCTGGCCCAGAAGTAAATGGTGACATTGAGTCAGACCCTTTGCCTTCTGAGCCAACAAAGATGACACTGGGAATTTTTTTTTTTTTTTCTGTTTAGGGAGCTAACTTTGTGTTCAACAGATAATGACCACTTTGAAGTTATCTCTTTGACCATCTGGGCTTCTGTTGAATTTTGGATTGTTTGCTTTTTCTCTTGTCTTGCACACAGGTTACGCAGGCACGGGCATGTTTTTCAAAGAAATTTGTCCCTAGAATTTTACTCAGTACATTAGTGGGATAAATAAGACCTCTCCCCCTTCAGCGTGCACACAACTCCATATGTATACCTATTTCCACTACAGCATGAGCCAGATATAAACCCTTCCTTTGCTGCCCTGATTTGGACACAGCGGAGGGGTCATTTCATAGCTTTTAACTTCAAGACAGAAAGCACAGTAATGTACTGGGATAGCACTAACAAAAGCTGTGGAAATTATTGAGGTTTTTTCCCTCAATTTTTTTTTAAAGGAGAGGGCATATTTCTTGGTGATTCAAGAGGAAAAAAAATTAGTTTCTGGTAAGATTAAATGTTTCATTGTTGGCCATTTTTAATTGCTTTTTTTTGTTTGCTTAAAAGCAAAGGACATCTGAAATACCATTCACAAAACCACAGGAGGAGGAGGTAGGCTCAGTTGTGACCTTGCCCTAGGTCCTGAGCAAGTAGCAGTGGATAGTTTCTTTTTCTCAGGAGCAGGCAAGGAACCACACTGTGACTCAAAGTAACTATCTGGTTCCTGGTTCTGCCTTGCTCCAGGAGGAGAGAAATCTGCACTAGCCACACACAGAAGGCAGATTACTTCCTAGGGCATGCCGGCTCAGTTTAGCTGTCTGCTACATGAATGGGCTGGGCAGTAGGGAGAAGGGGCGGAGCCCTGTGTGCTTTGTACAAAGCTGCATGTTTCATGGTTGTTTTAATTTGTATTTAATACATTCAGCAAACTCTGATCTCATGGGCTTTGGCACTTAGACACCGCTGTGATAAGTGCCTGAGAAGTGAGGGTCTCAAGATGGTTGTCACAACTCCGAAGTAGTGTCAGAAGGTTGTGACCACTCTGCCTTCCCCCAGTACTAATGGAAGGGGTCTTAGCTAGATCTCAGTAGACAAGAGGGGTGTCATGGAGGGGGAAAGAGGGTTGCAGTACAGAGACAATTGAGAATCCATGTCTTAAACAAACAGAGCCTAAACAAAATCTCCCCAACCAAAATGGAAGTCTCTCCATTGACTTTGAGGAAGATATTCAAAGACACTAGGCTCCTAACTCCCATTGACTTTCAATGGGAATCAACTGCTTAACTGTCATGTGCATTTTTTGAAAACCTTCCCTTTTAATGGGACTTGAATATTGCCCACAGCTAGCCAGGGATGAAAACCACAGAACATAATTGTATACAAAGTTGGTAAGAAAGAGCATGGAAATGTTCACTCTGGGAGTTTTTATTCAATGTTTGACTAAAAATTCAGTAGTTATGCAGCCACATTATAGGAATGTCATGATGAGTCTGAGGTCGCTTAGTGACAAAGGCCATGGAAACAAGCTACAGATGGATTTTTTTTTTTTTTTTTTAGAACTGTTCTTGGTTTTTAAGAATTGAGTACAGGGATGTGGGATAGCTCACAGAGGGAAGAAACAAATGCACTGCTGGAAACAGTAGCCTAGAACCCCATGCTCTCTGCTGTTCTCCAGATCTACCAGCTTTCCTTGGGCAGGTGTCACCAGGAAACGTCTCCTCTGCCTTCTGGCAACTAGGTAACCCTAGACAAGGGCAGGGGAAACAAAGGAGGTAACTGACAGCACACAGCCTCAACACAGAGGTGTTCTGGAGGAATGTAGTACTGAGTTCATGCAGGCACACTCCTTCTGGCTGCACACCCAGCAAGAGGAGCTGCGGGGGGGGAAGGAGTGTTTAAGGTGGGAGAGTCCATCTTTCCTTTTTAGCCTCTTAACATTATTTAAGCTATTACACAAAATATTCCCTGTTGTACTCAAGTCCCCTGCTGATGCTAGGGGTGTGGGTGGATCCATGGGGATGCTGAGGATCTCCAGACATTTCTCATAAAAGCATGGACATTTGTCCCTGACCAAGAAATTCCATCCCCCAATGCCACACAGCTATGCCTGGCTCTGTGCCCTCCCCGCTGAGGTGGTAAGTGAAGCGATTGCTCTCTGAGAACTGTCCCTAGGGAAGGTTTTGTATCCATAGCATGATGTCACAGGGGACAGACTCTATTGAATTAAGGGCAGGTCATTTACAGGGTCTCAAAAAGAAAATCTTAGGGGGGAGGGATAGCTCAGTGGTTTGAGCAATGACCTGCTAAACCCAGGGTTGTGAGTTCAATCCTTGAGGGGACCATTTAGGGAACTGGGGTAAAAATCTGGGGACTGATCCAGCTTTGAACAGGGGGTTGGACTAGATGACCTCCTGAGGTCCCTTCCAACCCTGATATTCTATGAACTATCACTCTTCCTTAAGGCTTCCTAACATATTTATGAAAAAACACATGTGAAAATATAACCTCTCCAATGATCTTTTGTTAATGATGGGCCAACATCTACTACCAGTGACACCTGCAGTATTGCCAATTCCAGTCATTCAAAAATAATGAGACTGATTCCCTCCACTTCCCCCCCAAAATCATGACTTTGTCTTAAAAATCATGAGACTTTTAAAAATCAAATATTGGGTTCTTTTCATTTGATGGTTTTTGAACTCTTGGTTCACCTGGGTCATGTTTTCAGGCTTTTTTCTGCTACCATGAAGGCTAGATGCTCACCATTTTTTTTTCTCTGTAAGGAAGTTTAAATTTTAAGCTCCAGGAGTGAGGTCTTTAAGCAAAACAATAACTGGTGAGACTCAGACTCACGGTAAAATCATGGGAACTGGCAACTCCACTGAAGACTGGAGGGTTACATAGCACAAACTGAGAACGATCATTGATCTTGATGGTGAAATCTGTTATAATTGGTTACCTCGTGATAATGATGAACTTATAAATGGCAAGTGTAGTGCCTTTAAATAAATGCAAGGCAGACAGCTATATGCTTACAAACATCTCTGCTACTGAGCAATTCTGACAGGGGACTCGCTCATGCTGAAGCCTCTTTCAGTTGGCCAAATAGTCACAAAAGTGCTGCAAAAGAGCCATATACCCCACATAAGGAAGGCCCCCATGCAGCAGGTTTTCCACAGCAGGCTGAAGGCAGGAGGGGGACTGGCCAGGATGTGCCCAGCCCTTGGGGATTCTGCACAGATGCAATAGGCGAGAGGTGCAATTGCAGTAAGAGAACAAGTTAAAGAAATAAAACATCTGAGGAGGTGTGGTGTTTTTGTTTTTTTTTTGCCTTCTGGTTTCTGAGCTTTTAGAGGACACTCAGGTCAAGTTTACAAGCTTTCATTTGCAAGCAGGAGGGCTAAAAACATACTTAAAAAAAAACATAAAAACCTAACCTCAAATTCTCCTTTTGGCTCCAAGAGCTGGAGCTTTAAGTAAAACATCAAATATCATGAGACTAACATTAAAATTACAAGAACTGGCAACACAGACTACATCCTACTGAGTTCTGAATCATTTAAAATATAATTACAATACCATCAGTAGACACCAGGTGGAGAAGTTGTACCAAAATGAAATTGGGTGCTGACTAGAAACTCAAGTAACAGAGGGGCTGTAAATATCTTGAAGTGAAGGTGTTTATTACCAATACAAAACATCTGAAAACATAATTATGCAAAACTATCAATTGGGAGGGGTTAATTTCTGTGACCGAATTCTGTTTCTAAAACAGTGATTATAACTTAACATTTATATGGCTCCAAAAGGATCCCAAAGCACTCTTTACAAAATGGCAACAATATATATTTATATAATACACAATTTTTTTGCCCATTGCTGAGATGCAGGCATCTCTTGAATGAAAGGCAAAAATTGTCTGAGAGCACATAAAACTACATCCTAGAGTCTGTTGTTTTGCATTATACAAGATTTTAGGACAGGAAGTGAAGAGTGTCCTCCACAGAGCTCTTCTTCAGACCTGAAAGAAGCTTGTCTCTTTCACCAACAGAAGTTGGTCCAATAAAAGATATTACCTCACCCAGCTCTTCTTACTCGAAATTAGGGCCAACATGGCTACAACAACTATGCAAGCAACTGTCTTGTAAGGACAGTTTTTCTGTATTGTGTTCCTCTGAGCAAACTACTGATTGTAATAGAAATGCACATAAGAAATACAGATCCGTTTTATTTACAATTTAATCAGTAAAGGATGTTTTTGTAGTTAAGGGCATTGGTTTTAATAGAAATGAAAACAAAATCGTGTGTGTTTGTGTATATATTGCTAAGGATAGGTAAAGTTACATAATTTGTGATGGGATATATACAGTTCAAAAGCTACACGTTCAATCATTGTTTGTTTTTTCCAGATGATAGTTTGAAATAAAGGCATTGCTTTCTGCCATCAGATTGTAATTCAGGGTGAATTTTGATCCTGAGTAATTTAAGCACCATGGGCCTTTAATGCATCAGAATTTCAGATTGCTTGGACCACATTCTGCCCCAGATTCTCTGCTATGCCCAGTATCTGCTGGGCATGGAGCAGATTGGTGGAAAGGGCGGTCAGACAGCTGGCTGCCCCTCTGTGTTTCTGAGGTTGGTTCATGGCTGGTCCTGTACAGTTTAGGGCATTGTAGAGCCTGATTTAAACTCTGCCAGGTAAGCATAATTACTGTTTTTCCCTTTCCATCACCTCTATACAGACTGTATGTCAGGAACAGATGGGAAGTGGAGTAGGAGCTGGCTGTGCCAGATTTTCACAAGCTAAGGACTGAAGAATTATCAGATGGCCAAATATGACCAATTTCTGGCCTCTACTCCTGGATCAGTGGAGAAGAGGGAGAGAACCTGGTCTTGCTTATACAGATGCAAATTCAGAATAGCTTCTCTCATTTCAGTGGAGTTATTCCAGAATTACATTGGTGTAAAGGAGGTGGACATTTGACTTGGTGAGTATACATCCTCTTTTAGTCTGACCAAAAGAAACCAGCATGAGTCTCTTCTGTCCCCCTGGTGAACTAGAAACAATCCGCTGTACATCATGATAACAGATCAGTAGGTATTTCCTCTATTTGTGCATGAGTTGTGCAGTTGGATGACTAGAACTTGAGAGGAAAGGTGACTATAATAAGCAAAATATCTCCTTTTGCTTTTTACATCAGACCAGCTCGCACCAGGACCAGTGTGGGTAGATAAAATAGGGAGAAGATACAAAACAGCCTTCCTCCAAGTCCTGCATGTTGGCACCATGTCCCTTTGCATTTCAAGACCCTGCACCCCAGGCCCAAGACTTTCCAAAGGGCGTGAAGCAAGCGTAGCAGAGCTGACCTGTCACAAGAGTGTGACACATGCTGGCTGTCTGCCTGCTCTGTTGTTTGTTCTCCAAGGGCTCCTGGACAAATCATTGCTATGTGGCCCCTGTTGTAATCATTTAGATTGGGGTTCTCAAACTGGGGGTCAGGACCCCTCAGGAGGTCACAAGGTCATTACATGGGGGGTCACGAGCTGTCAACCTCCACCCCAAACCCCGCTTGCCTCCAACATTTATATAGTGTTAAATATATTAAACAGTATGTTTAACTTATTGGGGAGGGGGTCGCACTCAGAGGCTTGCAATGTGAAAGGGATCATCAGTAAAAAAGCTTGAGACCCATTGATTTAGATGAAACATACAGGCCAAAGGTGTTAATGCAACCCAGTCACTGTCTAACATTAAACAAGGTTCAGGGTTTGGTATGTAAAGACCTCAGTCTGCTTAGCACCATGGCAAACCCACCATTAAACATCCTTTTATTAATGATACAGAAAAGAAGGGGAAAACTGTTAAAGCATTTGAAATGTGAGGTTTTCATTTTAACAGCATCCCTTGTTCCCTTCCCCTTTTTAGAAGGAACCCCCCCACCCACACACCCCTGTGTTTGACAGTCTCTTAAATGATATCAAAGACGGTAATGACTGTCCTCTTGGGGGGTGGAGTGGGGGGCGGGAGAGAAGAAGCTAGTTAACAGCAGCAGCTTCAGCTCATGTCAAAATCTGATCCCATTTCATGTCAGGTGGTGTTTGGGGTCCAGGTGGTGATGTCATCTAGGTGTGTGTCTCTCTCTCTGGCCTGGTTTGCTCAGGACATCTCTCAGGATCAGGATGATGAAGATCCTGAGTCCCAGAAACAGTGGGAGAGGCAGCCATGATCATGAAGCTTACTTGTAGCATTCATCTGTTCTTCTCTTTTCCCTCCAAAGTCTCTTTCTTTAAGGACCTATAAAGGCAATGGAGGGAATAGCCCATCCCTTCATTATTTTGTCTACCACTCAGGCCTAATATCTGATGCCAATTTTAATTCATTAATTTCCAGTTCTACATCTTCTATTTTTACCAAGCATGATTTTAACATAGTCCTTGAGTTTTAGCAGGAGGCTTTTTTTTAGACTAATTCAGTTTTTCTTCTACCTTTTGCGCCTGTTCCCATCAACATTTATAGGCTATTGTGACATTTTATGAACTTTTATATACTTTTTTTACAGTTGAGCCTACAATAAGGGTACATTTGTAGCCCCAATTATTACAATAACCCTCTGTCCCTCCCCCTTGCCAATCAGTACTGTCTGTGGGCTTCATTCTCCACTCCCTTGTTCTTTGTTTTGTTGTTTATTACAGTGGTATCTAGGACCCCACCCCCCCAACATCGGCCTATTGTGCTAGGTGCTGTGCAACCTCAGAACAACAAGTCCTTGTGCAATCATTTACACCTGTGCACAGTGAACATAAAATGTTACTGTCAGTGTGAATAGAGCATTCTGGTTTGGTGGCATTTTACCACCATTTTGCACAGTTGTCTATGACTATACAAGGTTCCAGGCAGTGAAGAACAAGGCCTAATGGTCCAGATTCTGCCCCTGGTGTAAATCCTCAGTAGTTGCATTGACCTCATTGGATTTATTGTGGATTTACAATGGCCCAGCTGACAGCAAACTACAGCCTACTGTCTCTGGTCTCTGTCAAAAAAAAAAAAAAAAAAAAAAAAGTTTAAAGTGATTTTAACTTCTAAGTCTTGAGCCCTGTAATGATCTCTTACCATCCAGCTAAAAAGCAGATACAAAGTAAGGTCTGTGTGTTCCACAGAATTTTATGGCTCTAAAACAAATTGTCCCTAGGGCTTAGCACAGTGAAACGCATTCTCTGCATTCAGACAGCACAACTGGGGAGTATCTTTCAGGAACAGGCGTTGGTGAATGTGCTTTTGAACTTTTCAACTTACTGTGCTGGTATTTAGCAAAACAACTTAAGGTAATCAGTGGCTTGCAGACACAGACACAGAAGAGCACCACGCACACCTCTTCCTTTCCTATCAGATTCTGAACTGCCTTTTGTAGCAAGGTGAATGAGGTCATTTCTGTGTTACTGATGGCCAGCTGCCTCACTGCACTATGCAGCACAAAGGGGAGAGCAAAGGAAAGCAAAACCAAGGAGCAGACAGTCCCAAATCTGAATTTTCTCTGTCTTCATGGGTCTCAGCTTCCTTTTGGGAGGCAGAATTTCATTATGGGCCTCATCCTATAGCAACAATGGCTGCAGTGGGCATATGCCTGAAGAAGAAATGCAGGCCAAGATCCTACGTTTTGAGCTGGTTGACATTTTTTGTTCAAAGGTTTTCTCGAGTAAACATGGTGCGTGTGTCTTTTTTTTTTTTTTTAATCAAAATTTCATTGGGAGAGACCCTGCTTTTGACTACATTTTTCTGGTTTTCCTCAAGAAACCAAACCCTGCACATTCTGGGTTTTTGATGAAAACCAGAAGAGTTGTGGAGAAAAACGTGGTCCAAACCAAAAAATGTCTTCAAACTTTTTCCATGGGAGAGAACATTTTCTGACCAACTCTACCTAAGCTTCAGCTACCTCTCAGAGAGAGACAACAGTCTTGCTCACTGAACGGAGACCCCGAAACACTATGAAGTGTTTCAAAAACACTTTGGAATGTGTATTTTAGATACAATATCTGACTGATAACATCCATTTAGCTTGTTAAGTCAGTGGTTCCCAATATGCATTTGTTGTTGGTGCTCCCCTACTGTTGGATTGGCAAATAGGGGCCTTTTTCTGTGCTGTTTCCTAGGACAGTTCTGTCTCTTCTCCTTTGTTTCCATTATTTTTTCTCTCTTGTCCTATTCTGTTTCCATTTTCTCTTTTCCATCTCATCTGTTTTTTCTTCTGTGACTTTTTTTTTAAATTTGTGTTTTGTTTTGTTTTGTTTTTTTTGGTGGGAGTGGCTTCCTATTCTTTTACTCTTTCCTGTTCTCTCTTAAGTCTTGTTCCTCCCTCCAGTTTCCCCATTCACCTGAATGCTACATGTTGTTCTGGGTGGCTTGCAATGGCACTTTGAAGCCATGCCACATGTGCTTCCATGGCTGAGCTGAGTGTTGCAGGAACAGAGATACTTGAGCTTGCAGGAGCTGACACTTGAGCTGCTTCCCTGTCTGGCTGCAATGCAAGAGCAAAGAGAGTAGGTAGGCAGGTTGAAAAGAATTGTCCATTGCATATCCCTGCAGTCACAGCAGTAAACTTGCAGTAGGGTCTGAGGCAAGGAAACTGCATGCACAGAGTGAGGGCATATAATGGCTTTTCATTTTCAGCCCCTTGAGATTTGGATCACAAGATACCCCGCTTCTGGCTTTCCCAAACCTCATTTCATTGTAATCGCAAATTATTATTGTGATGTGGACCATTCACCAACATGGGGATTTCAGCATGCTGTGATTCCACCTACAGCATATAGTATCAAAATTCAACCTATTGTCCCTTTTTCATAGGAAAAAAGTATAAACCTGATCCATATTGAGTCCAGACCTTCCCGAGTCAACAAGGATGAGTATGAATTCTTCATAAACCTGGATAGGAGGAATACTCCTCTTCTCACGGATATCATCAAGACTTTGAGAAATGAAATTGGAGTGACTGTTCATGAGCTTTCACGTAAAAAGAAGAAAGATGCTGGTAAGAAAATATCGACTGTGATGATATTGACTATAAAATTGTGACATCTGCCTAAACCACTCAGCCTTTTTGAACTACTTCTATTCTGTTACGTGCCTAAGTGCTCTGCAGGGACGACACACACACACACACACAGAGTGAGTGATATGGCTTTTAATGAAGGTAAAGAAAACACACCCGCAACGGGGACTCTGCACGTTGCTAACTCAAAGCGGGGAGCGAGTCCAAAGCAGCAAAACAAATTCTGATAAATATAACCTTATGCTAATAGCATGTAAAGCAGCTCATACATAGGCATGTGGGAGCTTTCCCACAACTGGGCTATCTCTTATGGCAAAGGGCCAGGCTTTTCCAAACACGCCGGGCTTCCCAGGCTAAGCGGTTCCAACCGGCTACAAACAGCATATGCTAGTATACAGCAACCTTTAATAACCTGTCCTTGAGAAGGCGAACAGCCTTAGCTAAACCGTGACAAAATCTTCCGCAGTCCCTTACATATTCCCTTCAGTAAAGCGGTTTTCTGGTTGACCTCTGTACCTGTGTTTCCCCTTCCACCCTTTATAGTCCTGTCTCCCATTCCAAAAAGTTGTAGGCATGGTCATTTTCTGCAAATGAACAGTGCCCTTGCTGGTCAAATAGGCTATATTTTCATACACAGCTTTCAGCAATCTACCAAATTCATCTGGTGTTATGTTTTGCTCCTTACACACACAAACAATCTGAAGAGGCCACATGGGCACAGGTCTGCATTTGCTAAAGATACACAAACATGCGAAGCCTAGCTACAGCACACTGCCGCTGTGACCAGGGCCGGCTCCAGGCACCAGTGAAGGAAGCAGGTGCCTGGGGCAGCCAACAGAAAGGGCCAACACTCTGTCCATTATTGGGATGGCACGTCTGTGTCTTCGGCAGCAATTTGGCAGCGGATCCCTCTCTTCCTCTTCGGCAACCCTTCAGTGGCAGCTCAATCGGTGCTTGGGACAGCAAAAAAAGCTGGAGCCGGCCCTGGCTGTGACTGATTTCCAGTAGCTTCTAGACACAGCAAGCATCATTGGATAGCTCAAAAAGTATTTAAAGGGAAATTACTCTATTCTGATAAACATTACCTAAATTCAAACTTGTTTTTTTAATGATGGTCTTTGCCTGACATGCACAATGACTTTAGTCTTCCCAACCTCCAACAAGTTATGTAAAGCCCAGATTCAGCAAGTTACTTAAGCATATACCTAACTTTAAGTACAAGAGTAATTCTATTGAAATCTATGGGACTATTCATGTGTTAAGCACATGATTCATTTTAAACTGCTTTGCTGGAACAATGCCAGAGTGCTCAGCACCTAATTGAATTGAGCCCTTAATGTGCATTTTTGGTAATGAATGCTATCTAGAGAAAGATTCAGAGGGGTAGCCGTGTTAGTCTAGATCTATAAAAGCAGCAAAGAGTCCTGTGGCACCTTATAGACTAACAGACATATTGGAGCTTGAGCTTTCGTGGGTGAATACCCACTTTGTTGGGTGCATCCGACGAAGTGAGTATAAGGTGCCACAGGACTCTCTGCTGCTTTTAGAGAAAGATTGTCTTTCACCTTCCTAAGGAGGGCTGGCTCCTGTAAGTCACTAAGGAGGGCTTTAGAACGGTGGCCTAGAGACATTTGCAACTGCATGCCCTTCATGCTCCCTTGCTGAAGAACTTGCATCACTTTCCAAAGCTGCCATGTCTTGATCACCCTTACGGGGGAACAGTCAGGTGAAGACAGGCAATTTGTTAACATTGAAATAGGATAATGCAGATTGTTTGTTTGAATCCACAGTGGAGCCCTTCTTGGTCACCATTCATAGTAAGGGTCCACTTAGAAATAGTTTATAAAGAGGTAATTACCATAAGCGGTGTTATGATTATCAGCATCTTACAGATATGAGTAGTTTGAGCTATGGATGGTTTATAAATCCATCACTAGAAGTTATGACAGATGCTTATAAGCTACCAGTTGAAATGTTGGATTCTATAACAGTTGATTTACCAGTTCTTAAAATATCTGCTGGTCATTTATTAATTCTTTGTTAAAGGGACCCTTCGTGCAAAGTGTGATCATATTCTCAACTGTGTTTAATGCATAGAAGTTGCTGATAAAGGATCAAGTAACAAAATAACAAATGAAGTGTTGATTGTCATGGCTAACTCCAGCACCCCTCATTGCCACCCCCCAAACACCCTAAGTCTTAGTTAATAACAAACCAAATCCTGCAGCCCTTACTAAGGACTAAGGCCAATGAGGCACAGTCCAGCACTACGCTTGGTGTGAAGCAATGTAACCCGAGGGGAAGTAGAGGAAGAAATTCTTCAAGGAAGTAGATTTCTTTTCTGACTTCCCTGGCAGGGATCTATTACTGCACCCCTTCAGAGAGTGGAAATCATTCCCCCATCTCTTCCACACTAGTCCTTCTCTACAGGCTGATCAGCCTCCAATCTCTCTCCATCCCCTTCTGGAGCACTGTGCACCCCTTGGTAGATGGAGGGAGCAGGCTGTATCCTTCTTCAAGCTCAGGGGCAGCAGCTGTGTCTGATCCTTATGCAGGTTGGATGATGAGTGGGGAGGGGAGAGGAAGCCTTCTTGTGCACTTCCTCCCCTACAGAGCACCTACATAAGAGTCAGGCACAATCTTCCCCCTCATAGGCATAATCTTGCCCCCATAATCTCACTCAAATCTTTTGGGTCCAATTGCACCCCTCTCCCAACCCATGAAATCAGGGAGTTTTTTCTACCCATTTCAGTGAGATCAGGCTCAACCCATCCTCACGCAGGCAAAACTCCCAGCGATTTTTGATAGTAGTTTTGCCTTTTTAGGGAACTAGGGCATGATCCTGGGAGGTGCTGAGTACCCTCCATTCTTCTTATTGAAGTCAGTGAGAGTTGAGAGTGCTCAGCACCTCACAGGATTGGGGCCTGGGTAAAGACATGGCCCAGAAGTGTCATGTAAAGACACCATGACACCCACTTTATTAATACCTAAATACCTCTTCATATACCAGATGTGATTTTAATAGGATTTCAGCTAGGATTGTCTTCAAATGCTTTTGGTCTGGTTCTTCCTCTTCCTTCCCTGAAACAACATAAAAGGCCATTAATATCTGCCCAAGATAAATCCTGGTAATCCTTTTACCATCTCCTTTGTGCCTGACCCATGACATTACATTTGGGGGAAAGAAACCTCCAGCAAATACTCTTTGGGGTCGGTTTCCTCCATTCTAGTGACAACAGAGAAAGGGTTATGCCTGGGCAGGAAGCTATGAGCAAGCACTACTGTCATGATTCCCTCCGAGACCTCTTTCCACTTGGCTTCCCAAGAACTCCGTTTGACTCCTATCTTTGTCATTCGAGTATCTTTACTGGACACACAGCAGTGCTATGCTGAGTTGATCAGATTCGGATACAGGGTACATCACAGCTCCAAAGTTACACAGAAACTTCCTCCCTTTCTATACATTACACATCTCATTGCATTTACTATACATTGCAGCACACATTTTTGGATCGCCTTGGTTACTTTGCAGGAACCAATCTCTGTGCAGCATGTGCTGTCCACACGCTGACTACCATTCAACTTCCTCTTTACCTCCTCTCTCTATGCTTAACTTCCCTTGTTACCTAGTTCATAGTAAACAGTCGCTGTGTTTCCCCTCTTATCTTAGTTGTCTCAGATATTCTGTCTTCTAAGCCTACTGACCTATTTACTTACTTTATTTAGCACAAACATTCTGTCTTCAACCTAATGATTGATTTCCTTCCCTAATCTTCTCCTCCAAAAAAAGAGGCCTCTCTCCAGGAGTTAATTACTCAAGGCCGGGCCTCAGCTACACCTACTATGACAGATGTTCTCTCTTTGTCATGCGTCCTCTTTCTGAATTATATTTTCAGAAGAAGGCTACAGACCCTGGCAAGTCTTTGCTGAGCAGCAGTGATTAAAGGTTTTGTAGGCACTGATTTGAGCACAGAATAGAGCTCAAAATGTCAACAACAAAAAGACCACAGGAGAAATCATGGCTCCACTGAAATCAATGGCAAAAATCCTATTGATTTAATCAGAGCTAGGATTTGACTTCACTTCATGTTTCCATGTTCATCAAAAGGTCTTCTTGAGCCAGATTAATCTCTATTGACTTGAGAGCAGCAGAGATTAATTCGATCCCTTCTGATTGAAGGAATGACTGTTTTTGTTCGTTTAGTGGAAGCAATTTATCATCAGAGAGAGAGAAGATCAAAGGAATCATTTTATTTTTATTTCTTCTGTCCTTGATTCCCTTTTCAGTTTCAATAGTTGCCATTAGTGGAAGGGCCCACTATGAGCTTAAATCTCAGAAGGGTTGTGCTCTAAAAGTCAGAGTAAGGCAGGGGTGCTGGAACAATTTGTATAGTGGGAATGCTGAGAGCCATTGAATCAAACTGTAAACCGTGTATCTGATGGAAACCACTTCAAGACAGGGGGTGTGGTAGCACCCCTAGTTCCAGCACCTACGGACTAAGGCAGAACATACACAGGTTCAGAGTGAAATGAGAGACCAAGCTGAAGACGTAGTGGCTGAATTTGTCCCTTAAACAAATATGACAGTGTTAATAAATAACTAGCATTGTCATTGACAATGTCTACATTGACTTGCCCTTTAAAATCATCACTGATAGATCTTAACATTGGAATCTTAACATCAGAATCTACTGATGTTCGTTTTTTTAAAAATATAAAACTAAACGATATATCACCCCCCCCTCACACACACACACAAACACACTATCAAGGCAACCTCTCTTATGTTGCACGTGGACACAGGCCTTTTTCATTGCCAAGGAAAATATTCTCCTTGTGAGACCCATCTGTGTCAAGAAAGAAGCAACTTACTTAAGCTAGGGCAATAGTACCAATTCCTTATCTGCCATCTATAGATGGGATTTGATTTTTCTTTGCTAAGGATTATGGGTTCAGTTCATCTGTGCACTTTACATGAATCCAGTGCAGGGCCACAGAGGTAGCAAAGGGGGTTCTATTATTTTTCCCTATGTTGCTTCTTGGGGACCAATGTGCCATCTAGGCTAGTGAAATTCTCTTTCCTCAAGTGATCTAATTGTGATGGTCTGGGCCTTTTTTGGCTTGTGCTTAAATAGTTTTTGTTCATTTTGCCTGATGTTGAGTGCCTCTAGGACCTGGTCCAGCAAAGCACCTGAGCAACGAAGAGAAGGAAGAACCACAAGAATGATGTAAAAATTGGAAAACATGCTGTACAGTGAGTGCTCTATCTATTTAGGCCAGGTCTACACTTAAAAATTAGATAAATTTAGCTACATCACTCAGGGCGGTGAAAAATTTCGTGCCCTGAGTACTGTAATTAGGTCAACCTAACTCACTGTATAGACATGGCTAGGTTGATGGAAGGATTCTTGTGTCAGCCTAACTACTGCCTCTCAGAGAGGTGGATTTATTATATTGGACTGAATTTAAAAACTCCTCCTGTCAATGTAGGAAGCATCCAGTGGGTGGAATGTAGACATAAGAGCATATTGAAGAAAAGGCCAAGAGGTGAATTGATCATAGTCTGTAAGTACAGGAAGAAGACCTTGGATCTTTAGAGGGGTCTTTAATCTAGCAGTCGAAGGCATAACAAGATTGAATGGACGAAAGTTGAAACTAGGTGAATTCAAACTAGAAATAAGCTCACACTTTGAACAGTGAGGGTGATTATCAGTTGGAATGTGTAGTGGATTGACCATCACTTGAAATCTTTACATCAAGGCTGGATATATTCCTAAAAAAGTAAGTTCTAGTTCAACCACAAGTTATTGGGATTGATGCGTGAATCAATTATGAGTGATTGTGATGAGTGAAATTCTATGGTCTGTGCTATGCCAGAGGTCAGACTAGATGGTCACAACAGTCCCTTCTGACCTTAAAATCTATGAACCCTGTGCTTAACTTGAAGCATGTTTTGAGTGCTTTACTGGTCTGGGACTTAAGTGTACTGATGATTTTTCATTTGGGCTCAGTTATCATTTTTACCCCCTTTTTTTTTTCTCCCAAGCGCTCTTAATTGTAGGACAAAAAGTATTATATTTCCCCTATTCGAGCAATGAATAAAAGATTTAGATGAATAATATAACTGTAGCTTAGCAAATGCTAGCAAAATGTCATCATTCTGAAGGTAACTTTAGCTCTTCACATGAGTGATGTGCTGAAGTGTTTCATCTGGTCAAATGCCTTTTGTGGAATTAGAGTTATTTGTTGCAAAAACACAGTGCATCTCTTCATGACTCTTTTGGGAAACAAGTTGAGTATTTGCAGACCTCTAGGAGCCCAGGAATAAAAGAATTAAATATTAGTCTGTTTCAGCGGCGGGAAACAGAGACAATTTATTGCATTTCTGAGACAGGCTGGAGGCTGAGGTTCTGTAAGAGCCTTGTTTGCTAAACCCTGGGGCAGGCCAAAGCATTTGGATCTGTTTAAAAAAGTCTAAACCTGTGCCTCAAACAGCTATAAATTTAATAGACCTGGCTTTGACCCTCCTCACAATGGTCAGAATGTAGGAGCTCTGCAGAAACTCCTAACTGCTTCCGTTTTGTTGCCCCACATATAAATAGCTTATTAGCATCCTATTAAGCATTTGACCCCATGTTAATTTGGTCACCACTTGGGTGTCCAGTACATGCCTATAAATGCTGCTGTTTCACTTACAGACAAATCAATATTTATTACTGATCAGCCCATGTTTTCTCTTGAAGTCTTCACAGAGGCTCCCTGTTGCAACAGCTTGCTCTGGCAATTCATTAACCGCAGTGCAGACAGCCGGCATGTCTGGTTAACTAGCCCCCATGAAAACATGTCAGCAAACAAAATATTTGACAAATCCATCAAGAGCCTAATTTGATTTGATATTTTCAAACTGTTGCTAGCATTGTTGGGGAAGGTCTTTCTGAACTGCATTGTCAGACAATATCACCCAGCAGCTCTCTCCCATCACTAATTGCTCTGATTCCTACTGTATGTATAGGGCAAAGGGGCTAAATCACATGCTGTGCTCAGCACCGTCAATTCCCATTGACTTGGATGCTGAGAACACTAAGCTTTCGACAGGAGACTCATAGGGCCCTGTTTAGCCTTCTGCTGCGGCCCCTTTGTACCAGTGAGGTCGGTGCAAATGGACCATAGGGCAGGTATAAAGCCTCCCTCATCAGGGATTTCCCCTGCTACAGAGCCACTCCACCATCTCTGAGTTGAATCCACATGAGCCCCAGGCTCAGAGGGTGTTCTGAGGTGGGGAAGAGGGGGGAGAACAGGAGGTGAGGTGAAGTTAGGCCAGAGAAGGGAGGAGAGTAGTGGAAGGTAGTGTGACTAGGGTGGACTTGTGTCCTGGTGATTCTGGGGCTGCTGATGCAAGGGTACAAGTTTGGGGAGCCCTGAGGGCTGCTCTAATCTTCACAATGCTCCACACTGGCCACCCCAGCAGCTCAAATAAGGGAGAAACAAACTACCTCCCTTTTGTCCCTACGCTGGTGCCAGCCAAGGAATGAATCTGCCCCACGATTTGTAAATCACCCATTTGTAGAACACTTTGGTAATAAAAGTTTATTGGATACTATTTTTTTGTCTAATTCAACCATATTTGGACCAGAAATTACTTGAACCAAAACCTTTCTAGTTCAGAGGAATACCTCTTCCTCTTCAAAATCCCTAACAGACCATCCTCTCAGCACATGCTGAAATCATCACAGAGCATAGCAGGCTTCACAGTCACTAGTGGGCCTTCTGCTGTGTTCAGATCTGATGGGTTTTAGAGCTTCCCTGGGAATGGCAATAATTAATAATGTAAATGTAACTTCACAGTAGCACTTTTCTTCCCAAAATCTCAAAGCGCTTTACAGAGTGTTCTCACCCGCATTTTACAGATGGGGAAACTGAGGCATGGCATGGTGGTGTGATTCACATGAAAGGTCACTGACAGAACTGGGACCAGAACCCAGGTTTCCTGACCATAAAGCCACTAGCTTAGTTGCCTAGGCAATAGATGTAGAAGATGATAGCATCCTCTAGGGTTCTTGTATGATGTTTTCCTTCTTTTAGTGTGTAGGCTGACAGTTACTTTTGTATCAAGTAAAAACAATATTTCATAACCAAGTCCCATTTGCTTACTTAATCTGAGGAGGTGGAGATTACTGACAGAAACTAGTCGAATATTTCTAAAGAAACAATGGAGCTATGGATAAAAAACAAATCTATCCAGTCATGAAAGATTTTGATGCTACTTCTGCTGCCATCTAGTGACTAACTTCTTAGGTCTGATTAAAGTTTAATAGCATGGGGCTACAGAGAACGTTTCTTTCTGCAATACAAAGCCACATTCACTTTCATTAAAGGAAAAAAAAACACTGAGCTAAAAAGAGTCTGTTTGGATGTTTAGAAACTGTTTGCGGCAGGAATTCTAAAAGCGCAAAGACAGTAGCACAACTCTCACATTAGTGTGCATAACACTGCCCTGGCACAGACGGACATGTCACGGAAGCATGCCACCCAGTAGTCATAAATGCAGACTGCTTTTCTGGGGCCTATGTGAAATGAGCTAGAGGTCTGACTCCAATTCTGATGTGCAGGTGTCCACATTACTTAAACCCTACCCCATAAATGCCTTCTTTATTGTTCAGCAGAGAGACCACGGGCTGAATAGGCCTGGAGAGGGAATGATCTTCTCATCTCTTAGGTGGTCTATGCGGCTCAGGTTTGGGGAACATAAGCGGGGCACTGTGGGAGGGATTGCACTGCAGCTGGCTGTGCACCCTGGAGGAATTATACAGGACTTCTCTTTCCAGAGCTGTTGGTGCAGAACTTTTTGAGCAGCTGAGATTAACTAAATACCAAAATGTTAAACAAAATAAAATTGATTCACTCAGCAGCAGTGTCCTCGTTAGGGCAGAAAGCAGGGCATGGGAAGTGTTTTAAGGCACTCGCTGGAGGAATGGTGCAGCTTTATGCAAGAAAGAGGCTAAATTCATATAAGTCACAGTGCAGTTCAGCTGGAAGAGAGAACACTGAGAGCACTTGGGCTTTTAAACTCTGGGACCCACTGGGATGAGTGACCCCCATTGACATCAATGGCAGTTACTTGTACCCTACACGAAGAGAATAAGGCGCATGAATGCAGAGTGTGAACCCCATGTGACATCCAAGGTGAGAGCAGTGCTGTTGTCACCACAAGAGCTGTAATGACCCCTCTCCTATTATAGTAATTGCTCTCAAGAAATTTGGGTGCCATTTTTCCCTCACTGATGCAAATAAAAAGAAATGGAGCTCGATTCTCTATTGCCCTGTAGTTCTCATGTAGTTCTCACACTCATGCAGTGTGAGTACAAGCTGGGTGCTAAAATCAGCGTTAGTAGCTTTTCACACCTACTGTGCACTGATGCAGTGCATATGTGAGTCCTGGGGCAATGGACAATCAGACCAGTTCCTGCTGTTTGAAATGGCTCCTTATGCATTATTTCAACCTGCTGCAGGGTTTCTTGCCCCGTCCCCTGAAGCAGCTGACTCTGGCTATTGTCAGAGACAGGATACTAGACTAGATGGAACTTGACTCTGATCCAGTCTGGTAATTCCCATGTTCTGATAATTCAAGAAGTATCAATAAATAATAACCGTCACAAGCAAATGTAATGCCAGGAGCTGGATTTACTCCAGCTGCTTTGCATTGCTCCAACAATGCAAAACAGCCATAAACCCAACTTAACTGGCTCATGAAGCTGGGTTTCCTGTTGCATTGCGTCACTGGTGCAGTGCAACACTTCCGAAAAGTACCAGTGAATCTAGCCTGGTGTTTATCCTACTTTATATTTATATCAAAGAAATGTAAAGAGTTAGATGAGACCCCAAGATAAACTAAAGTGAAAAGAGGCTAATTTGTATTTTCTTTTCTATTTTGTAGTGCCGTGGTTCCCGAGAACTATCCAGGAGCTTGACAGATTTGCCAATCAGATCCTAAGCTATGGAGCTGAACTGGATGCAGACCACCCTGTAAGAGACAAGTCCTACCTTTAAACAAAGAACAACATTATAGTAATTGGGGTTCTCATGTACACGTGTTTTATACTTGGGTAACTCTAGTGGTCCAGGGAGGCACAAAGGCAATTCTCATAATTATGGTTGTTTGAGAGCCAGTCCGTGACATAAATTAGATCAGTCTGGAGGCTGCTCTAACTTATGCAAATGCCAGCATCACCAAGAATTATGGCAACACAGTAATCACAGGCATGCTCACTTTCTCCCAACTACACATATGCAAATGATTCTGGGATGCGGTGTCTTGACGAACAATTTTTTGGCCACAGAAATTTGACAATCATCATATTCCAGCATGGGGATATTAAGAGCTTTTCTTCCTTTTATAATGAGCGTATAGTTGACCCCTACATGTTATTTGTTGAATGCCAATATGGCATTTATGATGCAAGCTCCAATAAAAGAAGTGATCCCTGCTCCAAGGAGCTTGCAATTTAAATAATGAAAGTGTATTTATTTGTGCTAGTGAGCACAGGAATCCTTAAGTGTTTTTTAAAGATGTTTCTTGATGCAAAAATACTTTCCATCCCCACCCCCTCCCAAACAACAACTTATTTTCATGTCAAAACACACCGAGTTACATGCAGCACAACAGAAATTGCTGCTATTAGTTTAATTTAGACAGGCTGATTATAAATAAATTACACGCAGTGTAGCAAAAATTGCTGCTATTAGTTTAATTGAGATGGAGTGATTAGTCATTCACTACCTATTGCTTAATTCAAAGTGCGTTGTGTATCATGTACAATGATTCATGATATTCAGTGCGGTCATATGAAAAACGGAATGAAAGAATATGCAATTACTTCAGCAAACTGAATCAATAGCCATCTCATTTGTGGCACTGGCATATGAACATGTCGTAAAATGAAGTTGTTCTTGAAGGCAAAAAAAAAAAGAAATAAAACTCAGGTATTGAAATGAATGAAGCAGCTCAGTTCTAGCTGGTAGAACTAATTAGTTAGTGATCAGTTTCCTCTATGTTCTCATAAAATCAAAGCACAACCAGGCATATGGTATAGTAAGAAAGGATAGTGGAATTTAGGATGCAGCAAGGAGGAAAAATTAGGAGTCACTCAGTCACTATCGTTTAGGTAGACGTGGGAGCTAAAAATAGGATAAATGTTCTATGATACCATTCTGTTCTATAACATATAACTTTTCAAATCACCTGACCCCTTTTTTTGTATAATACTTTGATCTAATACAACTCTGTTGGATACCAGTTGTCCCCAGATCCAGTTTAATCTTGTACTGTGCTGGGGTTAACCAAATTATCATTATTATTTATATATTGGAGTAGTAGTTAGAGGTCTCAGCTGAAACAAGGGTCCCATTGTACATACATCTAGTGCGAGACAGTCCCTGCCCTGAAAAACTCACAGTCTAAACAGACAAGACAGAGTAAGGACGGGAGTATGCAGCATTGTAGCCGTGTCAGTCCCAGGATATGAGGAAGTGAGGGAATCCCTTTTATTCAACCCACTTCTGCTGGTGGGAGAGAGAAGCTTTTGAGCTCCTGCAGAGCTCTTCTTCAGGTGAGGTCTAATCCTCGCTGGCTAGATGAACCTTGTGAGAAATAAGTATGTAAAAGATGAGATTTTTAGCTTAAATGTGGGGGGGGGAGCCATGCATCGGGGTGCACACCCCCAGTGTGGTAATAAAGAGTAGAGCTTCACTTATGAGCCCCCTGCTTGGCAGCGTGCAGAGAACGGGAGGAGACAGGACATGAGTAAGGCTGGAAAATTGCTGCTAAATGGATCCCCTTGTCTTTCTCCCCCACACCTTCTGGTGGGAGGATGTGAATAGCCTGCATGCACTATTTCAGCAAAGTAGTCATTTAGCCTGGGAAGAAGCGGTCTTCCCTGCTTGCTCTTGTGCGCTTGGTGTTCACACTGTGGGCTGGAATCTCAATTTTAGCCTAAGATCACTTTCCTGCTCCCTCTGAATTCAGTGTCAAAGCTCCCAGTGTCTTCAGGGGGAGCAGGATTAAGGCCTGAGCCTTGCATTGTTCCTACTAAGCAAGAGGAGTACATTTTAATTGTTTCTCCTAGGGTTTCAAAGATCCTGTTTACCGGGCCCGCAGAAAGGAGTTTGCTGACATCGCCTACAACTACAGACAGTGAGTGTGCACCACACGGACAGGAGAGACACTGGTCACACAAGTGAATGCTTCCCAACCTGTCACTGCTCTTTCATCACGGCAACAACAAATTCTTGTCAGGGATTTCCTTTTTGCTGTTGGCCCCTTCTTTCTTGGCATGTGTTTAAATCTTCCTGTAAATGCATTTATCCAAAATTACAGCAAAACAAAAGTAAATTGCTCAAGGCGGACATTCAAATGAGGACTTGTCCCCCCCACCACACTCCAGCACCAAGCTTTGTTGTCTAATTGTACAACAGTATCACATGCTACTACAAAGACCTGAGCACTGAATAATGCAGCTTCTGGTATTCTCCATATTAAACAGTGGAGAGGGGGAGAGTGTATATAATTTACATTAAAGGAGCTGCACACGCTATTAAAATAATGAATAACGTATGGTCCTCTTGTTAATCCAGTGCTTATTACTCTACTTTTATCATGTCTGATCCAGCTGCATTGAGTAATTTAGGTTCTCGCTTCAAAAGCAAAATAAACGAATGAAACAGATCCACTTCTCTAGGATGGACTTTGTTTTGTTTTCTGCTTTTTATTTCTTTTCCTGTTCACGGTCAAATCTGAGTGACAATAGGAACTAAAACTCTCCCCCCAAAGTCATTCATGCTTTTATAGTATACCTAACGGGCCCAATCCTTGCAGTCAATGGTAAGTCTCTCTTTGGCTTCAAAGGATCAGATCAGGGCTTTCATGATTTTTAAACTATTATTATTTTATTTTATTTTATTAATTTTACTTAGGGTCCCACTGTGCAGGCTGTTGTACAAGCACAGAACAGAAAGACAGTGCCTGCCCCAAATAGCTTACAATCAAAGTTACAAGGCAAAAGATCCAACCTGACTGTTTAATTGCTTGAAAGGAGTCAAAGAAATCAGTGAGGAACCTGCTTGCTGGCTAGAAAGTTTGGGTAAGCCTCTATGGCCATGTTCTGGTCTTAGTTACAGAGGCGGATCCCCACTTACAGGAGTAGGTGGAATTGTAGCCTTTGTAACTGAGAGCAGAATTTGTCCCTCACTTTGCAGAGTTCAGCCAAACTTTATATAAAAATAATAGAACAAGTATCAAGAATAGCCATTACCAAACCAGAAACAAGTTAGGCGGATGAGGCACCCTCCCCTTCTCCACAGTATTACTAAATTTTCCATATCGGGAGATAGACCAGACTGGGGATTTTATGTGTTTACTTCGTATTCTATTCGGAGTTCATAAGCGCCATGCTTTTAAATAATAGAATAATAGAACAGTGACAAGCTGGCAAAGAAATTTTGGCTTTTTTGGATTCTTCACAAAGAGGAAAGGGTACCGTGTAGAACCCTCTGGTGCCACCCTGGGCCATCTAGCCAGCCACCCAGTAGCCACACCCTCAGACTCTGAGCCCTGCAGAGATGCTCTGTTGCAGGTTCTGCAGAGGAGTGAGAAACAGTGCTATGGAGGCAGCTGAGTTCCCATCTGTGTAAAAAGGGGCAGATCCAGGCACAGAGGATCCCCGGTGAACTTGGAGCTTGTTGGGGAAGGTTGGGCTTTTGAAGGGTAACTATGAAATTCAGGTGCCATTACCTCTAAAAATCATCTACAAGAAGGGGGACAGCCATGTAATGAGCAGATTTACACTCTCTTGTCCTCTTTTCCTTTGATCTCTTCCCCTGCCCATCGCTTTCCCCTTGCACATCTTTTCTGCCCATATCTGCTGCTTGTTTGACTCTCTTCTCTCCTTTTTCTTTTTTCATTTTACTCTTATCCTTCCCCAGCGTGAATTCCTCCTTCTTTGCCTTCTCTCTCCCTTGCTTTTGGCTCCCTTTTCTCTCGCCCCCTTCCCTTGTCCCTGCCCTCTTGATTTCTGGGACCTTTTGATTGATATTTGAAAGTGCGCTAAGCCTCAGCTTCCTTCTCCAGCCCTGTGAAAATGGCCCAAAGATTAATTAGGACCAGTGAGTGCTATAGGAACAGCAGTGGTCCCCCAGCAATCTTAATAATTCAAGAGCATGTTTAAAGCTCCATAGATCAAGGAGGACTGATGCACGCAGGCAGAAAATTACGGCGTTACTGGGGAGATGCCCCCAGGCCGAAGTCAAAATGAGAGAGTGGGAGGCGGTGGGGTATCACTGGAGTTTAACAATGAATCTCTGGGCTTGGAAAGCCTGAGCATTATTCCAGGAGTGCTGCTAACGCTATTAAGTTGCTTAAAACCCTTTGATTTTTAAAAGCTGGGGATTCACCTATGGCCCTTTTCTTTATTGCTAAGGAATCTTCCTCCCTCCGATTAATTCCAAGGGAATAGGGAATGCAGGGCCAAAGTCATGGTTCATGGTGCCTACCTCTTGTTAACATCAGCATGAGCTGCATGAACACATGATTGAGGGAGAATTTGACCCGGGAGTTACTAATTTAAAAAAAAATCAAATTTACCAAAATCTGCATTTAGTGATAATTAGGAGCATCTCCACGATACTTAAACCAGTAAGAGTTGTGCATCTTCAGAACTGATGTTTTCCCGACCACAGTAGGAATGTCAAAACAAATCAATAGGCATGAAATGCAGCAACCTTCTGCACATCAGTAAAGGAAAATCAATGAAATTCAGCAGCCAGTGCATTTTACTAGCAGATCAGCAGCAGCAGCAAAATAAACGTGATTTATTTTTGCGACAGTAGAACCAAGAGTCTGCAACTGAGATCAGGGCCCCATTGTGCCAGGCAGTGAACTAATACAGGGGAAGAGACAGCCTCTGCCCTTAAGAGTGTACAGTCTAAATGGCAGCGTAGCTCAACTGAATTCAGTAGAGTTATTCCAGATGTACACAAATGGGAGTGAGAGGAGGATCAGGCCCCTTGTGCATCACATTGTTTTCTCTCTTGCTGTATATGGAAAGATGGATTTTCGTGACCTTCACCAACTCCTGTCCAGCTCTGGGTGGGAGTACAAGCACAGATGCCACTTCTTTATATTGCTGGTTTAAGGTGTATCTATTTCACTGTGGATTAAAAATGCTCTTTGCTTTACAGCGGGCAGCCTATTCCTAAAGTGACTTACACAGAGGAAGAAAAGAAAACGTGGGGCACAGTCTTCAGGGAGCTGAAGACTCTCTATCCAACTCATGCTTGCTACGAACACAACCATGTGTTCCCACTACTGGAAAAATACTGTGGCTACCAGGAGGATAATATTCCACAACTTGAAGACGTTTCAAAATTCTTGCAAAGTACGTTTGTGTTAAAATAGCCCAATACAGAAGAAGGATGGTCCAGCTGTTAGGGTGCTAGCCTGAGACTTGAGAGCCTGAGGTGGAATTTCCTGCTCTGCCACAGACTTTGTGTGACCTTAGTTACTCTCTGCCTCAGTGCCCCACCTGTGAAATAGGGATAATAGCATTTCCCTACCTTACAGGAGTGTGTCAAGGATGAATATATTAAAGATTGTGAGGTGCAGAGATACTGTGGTGATGGTGGCCATGTAGATACTTTAGGCAGATAGGGAGTTCTCCACTATTTGGTACCCAAGCTTATATTTAAGGGAGAAAACTGATGCAAAGTTCTGTCCAGTTCCCAGGACCCAAAGGAGAGGCATAAACCAAGTCCAAAAGACATTTTAAAATGGAACCTTTTTCTCCCTAAAGGTTGCACTGGATTCCGCTTACGCCCTGTCGCTGGCCTGCTGTCTTCTCGGGATTTCCTGGCTGGTTTGGCATTCAGAGTGTTTCACTCTACACAGTACATCCGCCATGGATCTAAACCAATGTACACACCAGAACCGTAAGTACTTTGGCACTGAAGGTAGACAGGGCTGCATAAGCTGCAAAGGTTAACTATGCAGTTGGGTTAGTAAATAATAACTGCAGTTAATACTATTGTTAATAATTAGGGCTCTACCAAGTTCACAGTCCATTTTGGTCAATTTCACACTCATAGGATATAAAAAATCAAAAATTTCATGGTTCCAGCTATTTAAATCTGAAATTCCACAGTGTTGTAATTGCAGGGGTCCTGACCCTAAAAGGAGTTGTGGTGAGGTTGCAAGGTTATAGTAGAGAGGGTTGCGGTACTGCTACCTTTACTTCTGTGCTGCTGCTGGCAGCAGCACTGCCTTCAGAGCTGGGCACCTGGCCAACAGCTGCTGGTCTCTGGCCACCAAGCTCTGAAGGCAGAGCAGAAGTAAGGATGGCAAAACCATGATCCCTGCAACTCCCTTGTGAGCAGGACCCCCCAATTTAAGAAACGCTGGTCTCCCCTGTGAAATCTGTATAGTATGGGGTAAAAGCACACAAAAGACCAGATTTCATGGCCCATGGCCCATTTTTCATGGCCACAAATTTGGTAGGGCCCTATTAATAATATACCCATCCTCATGGTAAAGCACTGCACTGTGCCGTACTAAGGTATCCCCATTATATTGTTGCTCCCATCTGAACATTTTAGAAGGGATTTCTTGTCTCCTTAGTGAGATAGTGTAGCTCTGTCTCTGCAAACTGCCCCTTCCTCTGCTAGCCCTTCTTGAACTGAACAGCTTCACTGACTGGCTGTCATAGATCTCTTATTCTTCCTTCTTGCCACATGTACATTCCTTTATGCCTTTCTCTCCTCCTTTCATCTTCATCTTTAATTCTCTCTCTCTCCATTTTTCCTTTGATCTTTTTAACTCTACCTTGTGTTTATTTTCTTTCTCCTCTTTCTCTTTTTCTTTAAAAATAATCTCTTCTTTTTTCTATTTCTCCTTTCTCCCTTATTTCTTTACTTCCTACTCCTCTCTTCACTTCCTCCTTTCCCTCCATTTTCCCCTCACATCATTCTTCTTTCTTCCCTCTCTCTTGTTTCTTCTCATTCTAGGTGAAATTTGTTAAATCATTTTGTGCAGTGGGTGTTATCCTCCCACACAACCCCACCTGCAAATTGAAGGCAAATTCACAGTCCCTCAAGAGCCATTACTCCAGTCCCTGGTCTGCAATAGTGGATGTGAACCTTGGGCTCCCCTTTCACAAGGGCTTGGGTCCACTGACACATCATAACTGCAGACCCACTGGCCACCTCCCTGTCCCTAGCCTGCACTACTCCACTTCATTCCATGATAATCTATGTGGAGCTCTGCTCTGCTGCACACAATTTAGCATGTTCCCCTGCATGTCCATTCTGTAGCTGCCCACCCTGTGCACAGCAGAGTTGTATTGAGTGTCTTCCGCAGCCCCTGTGCTGCCTGGGGAATCTCATCCTCCTTTCTCTTTCCTTTTTCCTTCCTATTCTGGGACAAAGCCTCTGCACTTATTTTGTGGGACTTAAGTGGTGCATAGGTCTTGAGCTGCTTCTCTTTGCAGGGCTGAATATACAGGGTATATTTTACTGAGGGCCAAGATTTGTTTTACTGTTCTCTTCTTCAGCTGTTAGCAGTGATTATTGTTAACAAAATGAAAAGGGAGAAGGGTCCAGTGGTTAGGGCACTAGCCTAGGATTTGGGAGATCTGCTCCCAGTTCCCTGCTTGGCCACAAAGTGCCTGTGTGACCTTGGGAAAGTCACTTACTTTCCCTGGGCCTTAGGGCCTCTTCTGTGAAATATGGGAAACAGCACTTCCTTTCCTCACAGGGCTGTTGTGAGCATAAATTTGTTATAAATTGTGAGAGACCCACATGGCACAGCAGTGTGGGCTCCAGAAGTACCTGAGATAGAAATTCCTTTCCCTCTGGATCTTGAGCATTTCTTTCAAATGTGATTTCTCCTCCGTACACATGGAGAGACTCTGACACTAGGGTGTCTATGCATTTTTCTGAAATAAAGTTAATTCATACAGCTTATTTTCTCTAGTGATGTTTGCCATGAGCTCCTGGGACATGTACCTCTGTTTGCTGACATTAGTTTTGCTCAGTTTTCCCAGGTAAGTGCATACATTACTCTATCATTGTAACTTAAGATGCCAGAAACTAAATAATTCAGAAAATTAGTAAAGGGCTATGGAGCTTTCAACTTCTAGCTTATTGATTCAAATCTAGTTGAGGACAGGTGAGTCAGTTTCACATGTAAAAACAAGTATTTATTATCTGTCTGCTGTTGAGCAATCTATATAAAAAGGTCTAGTTCTTTATGGACAGGTAAACATAATATTAATTGGCAGCTCCATTGGCAGATTCAACAAAGTTGCTAAGAACTGAATGGACATAGAAAACACACTCTCCTGTCTCCTAGAAGTGATCCCATCAGTCAGAGTTGAAGCACATTGACCAGCCTGTTATGCAAAGTATACAATGTGATTTAAAATTTTGCTGTACATACATTTAAGTAAGACCTGTTTTATTTATTGTTTAAAAAATTAGAATCAGTTCACACAAAAAACCCTAGTGTATACAAAATATAGATTTCATTTTCGTGTAGTTTTAGTTTTTTAATCCATATCCCTTGTAATAGGCTGATAGTGTTTGCCTAACACCCTTTTAGCAGGTGTTAATCCTGTTTAGAAAGGATTAAATAACATCTGAGTCAGATGACTTGTTACCTCAGTCTGATATACAGGAGTGACTTGGGTGGAGAGTAGCTGAGGTGAGGTAAGATTGGAACCCTCAGAGCCGTCAAACCTGGTGGAGAAAATTTTAGCTGCTACTTTGTATTGTATGTTGTTAATTTTTAATTTCTCTGTTAATCACACCAAACCTCAGGAAGGGATTGAGCTTTGGGCTATGTCTTCACTACAACAAAGGGTGTGTTTGTACATCAAGATAACTAATTCAGAGTAAATCCTAGCTGAAACAAGGCACTGATCGTCTTTACCTTGGTGTAGTAAGTGCAGGTCAACCCTGTTACCCCCAACACGTGCACACCACCACACCCCCCGGGGTTCACCTCAACTAGCTACATTGAGGCAAAAGCAACTTCTGACTTGTCTCCAGCTAGGATTTTGCATTGAGATAGCCCTCTTTTTTGCAATGAGGACATAACCTTTGACTCTGCGGCATGCAGTCTGTGTTTTACAGCAAGTTAGCTATACGCAGTTTTGAGTTAGGCTTGTATTTTTTTCTGCATTTTGGGTATTTTACACTCATATGGATGGCTCTGTAATTCATACTCACATTTAGCTCCTGAGATAAGAGTAGGTTCTTTTCACACTGTGTCCTTAGCTTCTGGAACCATTTCATATGAGCTTATGGGGAAGCACATTTTAGGTGACAAATCTGAGTAACTGCCCCAGATTGAGGTGTCATTAGAAAAGGTTTTGGAACAGATTGATAAGATAAACAAGTAGTAAGTCACCAGGACCAGATGGTATTCATCAGAGAGTTCTGAAGGAATTCAAACGTGAAATTGCAGAACTACTGACTGCAGTCTGTAACCTATCATTTAAATCAGCTTCTGTACCAAATGGCTGGAGGATAGCTAATGTGACACTAATTTTTTAAAAGGGCTCCAGAGGTGACCCCAGGCAAATAGAAGCCTGACTTCAGTACTAGGCACACTAGTTGAAAGTATAGTAAAGAACAAAATTGTCAGACACATGGATGAACATAATTTGTTGGGGAACAGTCAACATGGTTCTTGTAAAGGGAAATCATGCCTCACCAATTTCTACAATTCTTTGAGGGGGTCAACAAGCATGTTGACAAGAGAGATCCAGTGGATATACTGGATATAGTATATTTAGATTTTCAGAAAGCCTTTTACAAGGTCCCTCACCGAAGGCTCTTAAGCAAAGTAAGCAGTCATGGGATAAGAGGGAAGGTGCTCTCATGGATTGGTTACTGGTTAAAAGATAGGAAACAAAGGGTAGGAATAAATGGTCAGTTTTCAGAATGGAGAGGGGTAAATAGTGATATCCCCAAGGGGTCTGTACTTGGCCCAGTCCTATTTAGCATGTTCATAAAGGATCTGGAAAAAGGGATAAACAGTGAGATGGCAAAATTTGCAGATGATACAAAACTACTCAAGACAGTTAAGTCCCAGGCAAACTATGAAGAGCTACAAAAGGATCTGTCAAAACTGGGTGACTGGGTAACAAAATGGCAGATGAAATTCACTGTTGATAAATGCAAAGCAATGCACATTGGAAAACATAATCCCAATATACATATAAAATGATGGCGTCTAAATTAGCTGTTACCACTCAAGAAAGAGATCTTGGAGTCCTTGTGGATAGTTCTCTGAAAACATCCACTCAATGTGCAACAGCAGTAAAAAAAGCAAACATAATGTTGGGAATCATTAAGAAAGGGATAGATAATAAGACAGAAAATATCATAGTGCCTCTATATAAATCCATGGTACGCCCACATCTTGAATACTGTGTGCAGATGTGGTCACTCCATCTCAAAAAAGATATATTGGTATTGGAAAAGGTTCAGAAAAGGGCAACAAAAATGATTAAGGGTATAGAACAACTTTTCTGTAAGAAGAGATTAATAAGACTGAGACTTTTCAGCTTGGAAAAGAGACGACTTAGGGGGGATATGATGAGGGGTCTATAAAATCATGACTGGTGCTGAGAAAGTAAATAAGGAAGTGTTATTTACTCCTTCTCAATAACTAGGGGTCACCAAATGAAATTAATAGGCATCAAGTTTAAAACAAACAAAAGGAATTATTTTTTCACACAACGCACAGTCAACCTGTGGAACTCCTTGCCAGAGTATATTGTGAAGGCCAAGACTATAACAGGGTTCAAAGAAGAACTAGATAAATTCATGGAGGATAAGTCCATCAATAGCTATTAGCCAGGATGGGCAGGGATGGTGTCCATAACCTCTGTTTGTCAGAAGCTGGGAATGGGCGACAGGGGATGAATCACTTGATAATTACCTGTTCTGTTCATTCCCTCTGGGGCACCTGGTGTTGGCCACTGTTGGAAGACAGGATACTGGGCTAGATGAACCTTTGGTCAGCACTAGGGTAAGGTGCTCTGTTAACATTTATGTGTGGTGGTGCTAGATGGTAATTAAAAAGTGAACAATGAAATAAGGCATATAAGAAGCAATGTTTGCACTAAACAGCTTGAAGAACAATGATTTATTGTTGCAGGAAATTGGACTCGCATCCTTGGGAGCGCCAGATGAATATATTGAGAAACTTGCTACGGTAATTGAATACATTAGGATGGGATTTTGCAAAGCTCTCAGGCCTGGATCTTCAAAAATTATTTAGGCACCTGATTCCCATGGATTACAATGAGTGAAGTACCTCAGTACATCCTATGAAGTGGGTATTCACCCACGAAAGCTCATGCTCCAATATGTCTGTTAGTCTGTAAGGTGCCACAGGACTCTTTGCTGCTTTTACAGATCCAGACTAGCACGGCTCCCCCTCTGATACTCAACACCTTTTGAAGATCTGGGGCGGAGGGCTGGCCTAACTCTGCTTTCCCTGAAGTCAGTGGTGGAATTCCCATTTACTTTAATGGAAGCAGAATTAGGCCAGTGATAAGCACTTCGGAAAATCCCACCTGTAAACACTTGCCTTAATGGATAATAAGAATGCTTATCCTATCGGAGCATTATTGACTTTACAGTTGTGATTAAACATGAAGGGCCAGAACATAGTTGCTCTAGCTGGACCCTTTCTGGTAAGGAGATACTGCAGTTACTTCATTTCTCTTGCAAATGTGCAAGAGGAGGCAGTTTTGACAGCCATTCTACCTGTCAAGGACTCTGCTCTTCCACCCTATGATACAAGTAACTCCCTCTGACATTAAGGGGAGTTACTCATATCCTACTGTGAGAGAGTTAAGATGCAGAGCTTTATGAACTCCAGACTAAAGTCAAGCTGTGTTCTTTCTAGCTCAAGTAGCATAAGTAGGTTTGGCAGAATTCCATTCTTATTTATTTTTTTATAAATTTGACTGCTAATGTTGATGTTTGTTTTTAAGCATTTTAGACATTTAAATTTTCACAGTTGCACAAAATTTTGGTTTTTAGACTTTTTTGTTTTTTATCTATTTAAATTTTCACAGATGTGGGAAATAATGGGGAGAGTAGACAATATTTATTTAATGACAGTAGTAGACATTAAGATTGAAAAAATTAAAGCTTTAGAACTGCTACAACACAAATTGTTAACATCACATGTCAAAATATAAAAAGTAAATATTCTTAAATCAAACTCTAGTAAGTTCTCAGGCAGCATTTTTCTTACTTTACCAATCTTTAAATTTCAATGGTTATCTTTGAACATTTTTTTCTTTGCTTTGTGCATGTACATTGAAATTGATGTTTACCAACATTTACTGATAAAAATCTACTCCTTCCAAGCCTAACCATAAGCAATTGTCAGGGTTCTGCTAACAATTTAGTCTCTTTTGTTCTCTCCTGCCTCTGTAATAGCTTGGTGCCCTACATGTGGATCAGAAAACATAATCTGTGTCACTAAGGGAACAAAACTCAACATCTGTCAATGACTGACAACCTGTATTACAATCCATTTCTCTCTCAAGTAGCTTTATTGGCTCTGTTCTGCCAACGAATATAAAGGCTGTAAAAAAATAACTTACTCTATCAGGAAAGTAAGCAGATCTGAATACACATGGATCTTTTGACGGTTTAAGTAGGATGTAAGTGAAACTTAACGCCACGTCTATACGACGCGCCATTTTGGCGCGTTAAAATCGAAAGCTCGGGGTTCGATATATCGCGTCTCGTCTAGACGGGGATATATCGAACCCAGAGTGCGCTTACATCGATTCCGGAACTCCACCAAAACAAACGGAGTTCCGGATTCGACATGGCGAGCCGCGCACATCGATCCCACGCGGTGAAGACGGGTGAGTAACTCGATTTTAGATATTCGATTTCAGCTACGCTATTCTCGTAGCTGAAATTGCGTATCTAAAATCGATTTTCACGCGTCGTGTAGATGGGGCCGACCTAGTGCTGGCCCTCTTCAAAGGGGTGAATTTCACTGAAAGAGCAGATCTGTTCAGTAAAAAGGAACCCTTTTTAAACAGTCACTATTTAAACCATAGGTACACTTTAAATAAAAATGTTCTCTAGCAAATATAAGTTTCAAATACTTAAAAATCAGTGCCACATGGTCAGATGTTTTTTGCCTAGAGAATCATCTATTTCTGTCTAATTTTGATGTTAGGTCTATTGGTTTACGGTGGAATTTGGACTCTGTAAAGAAGGTGATGCAATAAAGGCCTATGGTGCTGGGCTGCTGTCTTCATTTGGCGAGTTGCAGGTTTGATCCCAATAACAAGTCATAATAGCTACATGATTCATATATTTTTTTAATTACTTGTTTCTTATGTAAATGTTACTGTATCTTCACCTAGTACTGTGCATCCAGATTGAATTAAATGGAGTACTATAATTCAGTGCAGCCAAAGGTTAAGACATAGACCTAGAAAGAAACAATGCAGGCCATACTTACATGGTAGAGGACTGGGAAATGACTCTGAAAAAGACTTGGGGATCATGGTGGACAATCAGCTGAACATGAGCTCCCAGTGTGATGCTGTGGACAAAAAGGCTAAAGTGATGCTTGGAATCTTGAATAGGAGTAAGGAGGTTATATTACCTCTGTGTTGGGCACTGGTGAAACTGTTACTGAAATGCTGTATTCAATTCAATTCAAGAAGGATGTGGATAAATTGGGGAGGGTTCAGAGAACAGTCACGAGAATGACTAAAGTATTGTAAAACATGCTTTATAGCAGAGGGTCCCAAAGTTGGGAGCACACCTGTCCAGGCGGGCATGGAGGAATGGCTGGGGGTACAGCAGGGCCTGGGCAGCCCCCCACGGGAAGGAGTGCCACTCAGCCCCTCCCCGCCCCAGCTTGGCTCTGATCCTGTCTCCAGCCACATCCCTGGCTCCTGGCCTTGCATTTGGCACCATCCTCAACCTCACTCTGGTTCCGCTCCAGGTCCCACACCAGCCCCCAGTGTGAGCCTTTGGGCACGGCTCCATTCCTGGTCTGGGGCCAAGGCTGGGAGCAAGGCCGGGAGTGGAGCTGTACCTTGCTACCGGCCTGGCTGCAGGCCCCCACCACAGCCTGACTGCAGTTCTGTTCCCGCCCCAGCCTTGGCCCCTCTCCGTGGCCCCAGTCCCGGCCGCAGACCCACCCCCAGCTTGGACCCATCCTTGGCTCTCTTATCCCATCTGTGTCTCCCCCCTCCTGGAGCTGCGGCCCCAGCCTTGGCCCTCTTACCCCATCTGTATCTCCCCCCTCCTGGAGCTGTGGCCCTGCTCCTGGTGCTGGCAGAGGCATGGGGGTGCAGACAGGGGCAAAGGGGGACATGACTCTGAAAATTTGGAGACCACTGCTTTACAGTGATAGACTCAAGAAACTCAGTCTATTTAGCTTATCAAAGAGATGGTTAAGGGGTGAGTTGACAGTCTTTACGTATTTACAGGGAGAACAAATATTTGCTTGTGGGCTGCTCTATCTAGCAGAGAGAGGTATAACACGATCCAATGCCTGGAAATTGAAGTTAGACAAATTCAGACTGGAAATATGGCACAAAATTGAAAAGTGAAGGTAGTTAACCATTGGAACAACTCACCAAGGACAGTCATGGATTCCCCGTCATTAGCAATTAGTATATCAAGGTTGGATGTTTTTACTAAAAAATCAGTGCTAGTTCAAACAGATTTGGGCAAGTTCCATGGCCTGTGTTAAACAGGAGGGCTGGCCTTAGAATCTGTGAATCTGTTATTCTGCATAGATGTCATATTTCATAAATGTATCATTATATCCATTTAGGTCCCTGTTTCTTGTCACTTTGAACTCAATGGTCAAATTCCTTTTGACTTCAATGGGAAGAAGAGCAGGTCCTGGATAACTGAATGTGTACATGTCTAAGTAACATCTGTTATTCAAACAAAACCACATTTTTAACTGAAAGAAATCTCTCACTCTTTTCATGCAGTACTGTTTATCAGATAAGCCTGAAATTCAGTCCCTTAACCTGGAGAAGACTTCAGTCCAGAAATACCCCGTCACTGAGTTCCAGCCCGTTTACTATGTTGCTGAAAGTTTTAAAAATGCAAAGGAAAAAGTAAGGTAAAATAATCATCTCCATTATAGGCAATATCTTACACACACATATACCTCCCTGAGGCCTTTGTGGACCCCTGTAGCTGAGGAACATGTTCTCTGAACTCTTGAAGTTTAAGACTTCTACTCTGGCTTTTGAAAGCTTCTTTGAGCTTTTGCTCTGCATAAGGGATCTGTTTGAATGTGTTCTGTAGTCAGCTTGATAGCCCTGAAGTCTTCAGTTTTTCTCAGAAGTGATGCTACTCGACTAATCACATCCTTGGAAAATCCCTTCTAGGGATGAGAGAGTAGTTCAGTCTCTATGCCCAGTCAAGCCTTGGCTTCTTATAGTTGAGGCTAACAACAAAATCCTTCAGATATGTTCTCCTTTCATAACAACTATTCTTTTCCGGTTCTGTTCAGTAGCTTCATCTGCTGCTCAAATCTTTTCCCCTTTTATTCCACAATGTAAACCCTTAATAATAAAAATAACTATTATTATTTATGTTACACCTCATGTATATATTTCCAACTTGGGCTTTACATAGAAATAAGATAATTGCCTATTTCCCTCATGGGACTGTATCACATCCTGGGGTACAACCCAGACCAGAGAGACGTTGTGTCACTGCCTGCCTGGTAACCATGGGTTCCTTACAATGCTTTACTGTTGTAATTTCCAAACTGGGCCACTCACAAAGAGCTACCAGCATAAAGGTCACACCCTGAGTGTGTGCACTTATCTACAGCCTTGATCCAACAGCTCTGACCCCAGCAACCTGGCAGCAACACCCCAGTCACCCTCTGGTTTCCACCAGTCTTGGTTACTACTTTCAGGGTGACCCCAGCACACTTCCAGGTCCAAATTTTCCCAAAAGCATTTATTCTTCACTGTTCAGCCCTCTCCTGGACAGCTCAGATATTAGAGATCCATTTCCCCTGTAAAGGGTGAATATTCAACAGTTTGCTATTTTAACTGGAGTTACCAAACAGTTCAATTTAAACACAGCACTGAATTGGTTCAGATTAAAAATAAAACAAGTTTATTAACAAAACAAGATAGGATTTTGAGTGAATTCAATTATCAGGTACTATGGTTACAAGAGAAATAAAAATAAAACTCTCTTACACTTGATAATAAATAAAATAAAACTTAACAAGCTAGACTTGGTTCAAGGTAAAATTCTCACACACATTCGCAAAATATGGCTGACCAAATTCTCAGGTTGGGATCTCCCCTCAAAGTGAATGGTCTGGTTCTTTTGTCATCTTAGGCGAGAAAGAGAGAGATGCCTTGAGGTTTCCTGCTCCTTACTTTTATAGTCCAGTTAGCCTTTGAAGTAGATTCTTCTGAAGATTACCCCTCAAGACAAAATGTATTCAAATAGTAAAGGTGACATGAAGTCTGGTGGTGAAGGAGGCTCCATGTTCTTTCTTCTCACCCATGTTTGCTGAAATGCTAATTTGCTTTGTCTCCTGCCATCTCCTCTCCCTGCTGTCTTCAGGACCTTGTTTAATACTTCTATGTATTACTGAGGTAAACACACATTTCTTTGTTCAGGATACTTCTGCCTGGGCATAACTGTGTTTTTGAACATGTGCCAATAATATTATACAGGGGAATTCATAACTTTACATATGATGTTGCTAAATGCATTTCACCATGATATTATTGATCAGTGAGTTATTTGTTTTCAAATGACTCCTCACAAGGCATATTTTGTACAAAAATTATTAGAACAGTATGTAGGATGTGAATACAAGGGAGATTTTGGTCACAGACTGCCTTAGTGTTTTTAGTCATCATTCTGTGTCTGAGCTAAGGTTTCCTACTTCTAGTGAAGCCCTTGGGACTCTTGCTGAGATCTAGGAGGCACATTTTTTTCCCCTAGAATGCTGACATTAGCCCGAAAGGACCTGGACTGATACCAGCAACTTTTGTCATATAGACAACTGACTGACCATCACACAATAATATGTTTAGGCCAAGGTTCTGTGTGGAGCTCCACATGAACACAGGGGGCAGCCCATAAAGAGTTTTGGGTGGGATTGTGACTTCAGTCATTACTAACGTGGCCTGAATTCAATCTGGAGCTGCTGCTTCTTCTTTTGTGTGGCTTGGATAGATAGCAATGACTACACATTTATGTCTAGATTTGATTGCCAGCACATTGCCACAGCAGTGAGCTGGTGAATGTCCTTCAGCCCCCAGCAAAAGAACAAAGGGGACATTCAGGTATGACGTGCTCCATTGTTTGTGCCTGTTGACCACAGCCGCATTCAGGTGTTTGCCTTTGGAGCTGGGTTGCCTGGACAGCATTGCGGAAGCCATGGCCCTGGGAGTGGAGGTGGTCACCTGGAAAGGATAGAGGAAAACACCTATGCCCAGAAATATGCATGGCTGAACATAATCATCAACAAATTTTATGTCAATATTCAACTATGAGCCATAACCATGTGCATTTGTGGGGGGCTGGGAATGAAGGACTTTCAGGGTGATAGAATATATTTAACACAGGAGTTGCTGCTGTGGAATTTGGTCCAGCTGTACAGCAGAGTACAAGAGGCTCTTGATCTTGGTAGCATATTACCTAGCCCTTGAGTCTCCCACTCTTTCTCTCTCAAACTTTTGAAGTAACCAGAACTGTAGGTGACTTGAGAAGCACAGACATTTTCCAAGGCAAGTTAATAATCTGGTATAACTTCAGTGACAGAGCTTTGGCAAAAGATAGGTGTTGTGCCACAATTATGGGACCAGATCTTCAGCTCAGGTACATAAGTGCCAGTCCAAGAGGCTGTAAAGCAACCCTAATCCCTGAGCTGAGGACTTCCTTGGCAAGGCTGAAAAGGTGTGGCCAGAATGAAACTGCACTCCAGTGATGCCTGACTGGCTTTCCAGCACCTTAGAGGCTGCTCCCAGCTATCAGAAGTTAGATGAGCCCTGAGTTTGCTCTAATGCATATCAGGGTCTGCAACCCCAGGGACTGCAAAAGTGGATCAGGGGATCACATTCTGCATTAGTAATAGGAAAATGGGAATTTAAAGTCTGGGAAATTCTGACACCTGTTCACTGGTTTAAATCAGCAGAAGCCAGTATTACTCCTACAATAGCATGGTAAATATTGCATAACAGGGTCTGTTTGAAAAACTGAAGGGTGGTTAATAAATGATGCACCTATCAGAAAGACTCTCAGGTCAGCCTCAAGGATATTGCTAAAGCACTGGAAAATACTGTAGTTGCCTGCTCATGGAGTAGGTCTTCTGTTACTTCATCACATTGGTTTCGCTATCCTTCACATCAATAAAAGTTCCTTCCAACTTAAAGGAGCAGGTTACTTAAAAAGAAACAGTTGTTTTCATAAAAGTTTTTGTCTTTTCTCCTTCAGGAGATTTGCTTCAACAATCCCTCGACCTTTCTCCGTTCGCTACAATCCATACACCCAGAGAATTGAAGTCTTGGACAACGCAAAGCAGTTGAAGAATTTAGCTGAGTCCATCAGCAGTAAGCAATTGGAGTTTTGTTATATTAAGTTCCTCAAAAGCTAGGACTTGAATGAGGAGAAGTGTTTTTCTCCTGCCTCCATTAAAAACCTGATTCTCACTCCAGTGGGAATTTGATCAGCTCCTAAATGTTTCCTTTATGGTGTATAAAATCTGCTTTCTAATTTCACCCATCCCTCAAAGTACTTTGCCCACTTTATTGTTTGCTTTTTACAATGGAAGTATCACATCTTGATGTTCTTCCTTTTGCTGGAGGACTTGGCAAAGTTTGGAGTCTGGTTGGTGATATTACAGGAGGATGAAACCAGAGTTGTGGCTCTCTCCGCTCCCAGTAAGGAAAAGGGGATATTCACAGCTTTAGGCCGTCTGGTTTTTCTTTCGTCATTTCAGGATGAGCAGTTCTTTCCAATTGACTGACTGGCCTGTTCAGAGCCAGCATCTCTGATCTTGCACAGCATCTATTGCTGATATAACTCCAGATATAAGGGCTGATCCAGCTGTCCATACTCAGGCAAAACTTCTATTGAAGTTAATGTGCCCAGTCTATCACCTGCCTCTTTGGTCTCATTCTTTCACGCCATGAAAATATGGCTGTGCGGTATTTCCATTGAAATGTATTAAACAGGCTGTAAGACTAACAGGACAAACACTGATTTTTGCTATTTCAAATGCAGGTGAGATGGGAACTCTTTGCAGTGCCCTCAAGAAGATAGAATGAAGGTTTTCTCAGCATCCTCTCTTCCAAGAGCTACTGGCTGAAGTGACTATATGCAAATGCCAATAATATTCTAGCTATTTCACATTATCACTCTATTGAATGTATGAAGGTTTATGATATATATACACACAGACACATATATATATATATATATTACTTAATTACTATAGCTTAGCAACAAAAGTGGCTTCTGTGGGTGACTCTGTGCTCTCTTTGGTTGCATATCATAATTCTGTTTAAAATTCACCCCAGCCCGGGTGACTATCCATGTCCTGCACATTTTTTCTGTCTGAATCCTGGAGGCTGGCAGAAGAGGGAATCCTTCTCCATTCACCAGCCTGTGAAGTTACTGCAGCCCTGGTACTGCATTGCCCCCATGTCCCAGTGGCAACGTGGCAATGGCTAGCAGCAGATTCACCTATCCTGCCACATCCCTCCTACACTCCCATCCCCCCCAGCCTGCAGCCATGCCAGGTTCCCCTGGAGAGCTAAGCTCTGTATCCCTAGCTAGTACGCAGGCTATACATGTGCTCACAAACCATGTCTCCTACATAGCAAATCTGCACCTCTTCCACCACACATGGGGCACGCTGCACAGAGAAGAGGCCACAGTTTGCCACCTTGACATGGGGCTTAAGTGGTACCTTGTGGGGGTCCTCTGCACTGGGATGAATTTTGCTGTAAAAGTTTTTGTTCTTCAAAAGTGACTTCAGATTTAGTCAAAGTGTAGACGCTCTGCTGTTACTAGTGGAGAATGTGTTTTCAGTATGTTTCTGACTCATTAGTGAAACTTTTTCTTCCAGTATTAAAATATTGTGTTCACACCATGTGCAATGTGTTCTCACAGCTCATAGTCCAGGGACTAAATTTGCTAGGTCACAAATTGGATATTTGAACAATCCTGAGCTAAGCAGAGCAAATCAGTGTTTCCCATTAACAATTTTCCCATACACAAGTTTCAACTTGTGATGACAGGTTTCAGAGTGGTAGCCGTGTTAGTCTGTATCAGCAAAAAGAACAAGGAGTCCCTAAGGCATCTTAGAGACTAACAAATTTATTTGAGCATAAGCTTGGGTTTTAGCCCACAAAAGCTTATGCTTAAATAAATTTGTTAGTCTCTAACATGTGATGAGAGGTTCTAAAGCTGTGGTGGGCTTTACAAAAGTGATTTAAAAGTCCACTCTGGCTTCAAGTTTTTTGCTGCCCTAAGCACATGCTTGGAAGGCTGGTGCCTAGAGCCAGCCTTGTAAGGATACCAGCTGGGACCTTTTTGAATAGAAGTATATTTATACAAAATGGCATCATTTTGGTGCTTTGAAGTATTTCTTTTTATCACTGAGTTTTTTATTGTGTAGTAATGTCTGTGCAAACCTTTAATCCCTGGCACTTATTTCAAAAGTGAAAGTAGCCCATGTTCCTTCCCAATAGTATAGTGATATCTCTAAGGTGATTGTGTTCACAAAAAGATGATTCCACCACAAGTTTGAAGTCTTTCAAAATAATCTCCTGCTGGCTTTCAAATCTTGTTGTGACTGCCACTATGAATAACAGTAGAACAGCATCCATGGTGCTGTTGGAAACACAGGACACATGGTTTCCTTTATACTTAAGTGGAATTATTAGACAACTTTCACATTTAGGGTCTGATTCTGTCTCATTTACACAGGTGTAGGCTGGAGTGACTCCAGCTAAGTCAATGGCATTACACTGGTGTCAAACTAGTGTTAAGGGAGGGGAGAGAACTGGCCCTCTCAGGATTTTAGAAAAGGATGAAACAAACTGAAATTAGATGTTCTTACTAAAAATAAGCATATGCATTTATTTTTAAATATTTTAAGTTAGTTGCATTTAGAATACTAGTTTTAGTGGATAGCTCAAGAAAGAAATTAAAATTTGTAAAAAATCTTTTAATTTCTCTTCTCTCTGGTAAACATATCATTCTGCCTTGTAAACTAAATGCATGTAAATGTTTAGTAAGCCAGTATTAAAGCAAATATTTACATATATAGAGAGTTTTTTTAAATGGTGTGTCAGAAAGACTAAATAAAAAAAAATACCCAATAGTATTTTACACTTTTGCAGTATCATTCATGCAAGAACATCAAAATGCTTTAAAACCGTTAACTCAGACGTCTCAGATCCATGAAGTATTGCCTGTATTTTACAGTCAGGGAAATCGAGGCACAGAAGGTTATTGGCATGTCCAGGATCTCGAGCCTGTGATAAAAATTCTGGATCACCGCTGTCAATTTAGGCTATTATAATCTTCCCATTATAGTACTATCCAAGTACTTAGGGACTCAACTATGACTAAACTTCTGACCTCCAGTCCCATGCTATAACCTCTTCCTCCATGCTTCTTCCTCCAGTGCTTCTTGTAGAATAAGCTAAAATATCCGTGGTGCCTTCATTCCTGACTACGGTGATCAAAAAGTTGTAGTGAGACAGCTTTTGCAGTATCCAGTTGCCTCAGATCTTCTTGACCCTTTTCAGCTTGGATACCAACCCAGTTATGAAACAGAGTCCACTTTAGTTGCATTGATAGAAGATCAGCTGTCCGTGCTGATATTATTACAGTAGGTAGCTGCCTTTAATAGAGTTGATCATGATGGTGTTATTGTAAGATGGGGCAATAGAGTGGGAGGGAGACTTGAGATTTTACCTTGCTTGCTGCTGATGGTTTAATCTTAAAGTATACTGCTGCACTTAGCATGGGCTGTATTTTTAAGTTATGTCAAAGGTGTATAGCTAGAAGACCTGGTTAGCATTTAAATTCATCTAAATGAATAATTGTAATACCATATCAATTCATTATTAATAAAGCCGCAACAATAAATACAATGTAAAAACCACTGTATGAAAAGGATTTCTGCTGAAATGAGTTAGCTGCTTTTGGTTGATCTGTTTGTGTTTCCTAAAAGTGCCTATAGCTAATATGATTGGAGTGGCTTTTCATTCTTTTGTATACCCAGTTTCTTCTAAGCTCCATAAAGTAACACTAATAACGAGTTATATGTGCACATCAAGTAGTGACCAGATGCCATATATTATATAGTGCATTGTGATATTGTGTATTTTGAAGCATTTACTTTTCATCTTCAGTATGGGGGTTGGGATGTAATTATACATCTTCTTTGAGTAGCATCTCCTTAGCAGGTTTTTCTGTCTCCACAAATGCACAGTTGAGCCAACACTTTCTTTGGTGCCTCACTGCATCCAAACCATTTAACTTCCTTACCATTTATTTTCATTAAATTGCATATATTCACTGTTACTTTTTGTGTCAGCAGATTATCATGTTCTTTGCAGAGCTAAATAAATACAGTGTTCAGTACATATTAAATATATATTTCAGCAGTATTGGGCAATGTAGTGATTGAGGCGCTGATCCTTGTATATGTCTTAAAAGCAATAGGTGAAAGTTTTGTTTTGTTTTATGCAAATAAAATTGCTAACAATAAAACCCATTAACCAGATGTGATTTTTGTAACCTGCTTTACTATTATGGAGACATGCTAGCCATTCCATAGCCAAGGCTATGCCACAACTTTCCATTAAACAAACAGGACCTTCCTGTCTTTAATATGTGCCCTTTAAAATATAAAGCATGGGCATAGCTCCTTTGTGACCTGACTTTCTTTTACTATGGAAACTAATTTAGGGCTCAGTCTTAGAGTCTTTTATGCAGGCTAATTCTTGCTTACTTCCAAGGAAATTTTCCTGCAGAAGGACTATGGCCAATGTCCTCAATAGAATTTGATTTGGAGTTAGGCACCTAACTACCTTAGATGATCTGAGCCTATGTATCCGAGAGCCAAGTTTCCTTATAAGTTGAAACTGAGGTATTCAAAGAAGGGACTTCTTAAAGACTGTGTCAGCCCCACTAAAAGCTGAGTCCAATGGAAACTTTGATCAGTGTTTGAGTTAAAGCTGCCAAGCCTGGCTGACACCGAAACATAGGATTTACTTATCATAGATTCTTCAGCAAGGGGCCATCACAATGCTGTACAAATGCTGCTTCAGGAAATAAAGAAAATGAATAGCTTTGACCAACAATTCATCTCTTTCAGCAAGAGCAATCCAGAGAATTGCTTGAACGTATTCTAAGAATTAAAGAAAAGAAATTTGCAATCGGGTATACTGGAAGGAGAGGGAAATGGGACTGTCTACAATATCTCTGGCCAGCACTATAATGAAAGTAAACCAAATTGCTTTTGCAAGTAAAGTGAGATGATGGTGATTTGAAGTAGGAATCATATACTCCTATGCTGTTAATTGGAGCAGGAAGGGGAGAGGGGAGGGAATTCTCCTTAATTAATCCTCCTTATTAAATGTGGATCTGTATGAAAAATCCATGTCTCAGGCTAGAAGCTCTCAAGAAGAATGTACAGATTGTGGCCTCCAGCACATCTCTCTGTCTCTCTCTCACACACACACACATACTGCTGCTTGACTCCTGATATCGTATCTGTAGATGCCCTAAAATGGACATAACCAGACAGATTTCCTAGATGCACACAAATCATCCATTTTCATGTTCAAATGACCAGTTGGATACAGGTACAATCACATGTAATCACAAGCAGCCAACAGGTGACTGCACACAAAAAATATGTATTCAAATGTGCAAGCTGGATCTGAGTCAAACCCCAGTGGATTACTCTACTGTGTGCAGGTATATGAGTGCCTATGCATTTGAGACTCAGGAGGAGTCTGGGTGAGGACTGCAGGTTGAGACCTTTTAGAAAATGTAGCCTATTTGGGGAGCTATGGCTTCAAATATTGACCACTGAGGTTAGAAAGTATTTTCCTGTAAGCTGCTGCAAGTTTGTCTGTATAATAATTTATTAAGATCTGGTACATTTTGTCCCTGTAAGGAGACCTGGAACTATAATATTTGTCACATAACTAGTCCAGTTGTGGTTGGCAGCTACAAATACAGTGTAAGAGACACACCCTGCCACTAAGGACTTATTGTCTAACCACTGGAATTAATGTTACGTAGGACAGTGTGGAATCAAGTCCATTTCTAGCCCTGGTCTTACATTGAGGCACCCCTAAAACACAGACATGTGTTACAAAAGTTCAGCCATTCTTCTCTGAAATGTCACACATGTCACTGTTAATGCAGTGGTGCTTTCTTTTAATACTTTGCAGAGTGATTTTTGAGGAAGCTGGGTTCAGAGCATGGATTGCAATGTTTGCACTAGCATAGTAGCCAGTAACTCTGTACCCTTAAAATTATGTGATCAGATACTTAACTATACCTGTAGCTATATAGTTAAAATGTATAAGGTCTATATTTATGGTATAGAGACAATGTGGGCGAGGTAATGTCTTTTAATATCTGAAGAAGATCTCTGTGGAGCTAGAAAGCTCTCTCACCAACAGAAATTGGGCCAATAAAATATATTACCTCACCCACCCTGTCTCTGTAATACCATGAGACCAACACCTACAACACCACTGCAGGCAACATTTGTAGCATAGGCAGACTCAAATAATGTAATTCACCTGGCACTGATTTCATGCCTAGCCTAGTGCAAAGTGCACTGAAATCAGTGTAAAGACTCCCATGTAAGTCAGCGGGCTTTGGAACAGGCCAGTAATGGTTACAATTAAACATAGGGGCCATATTTTAAATATACATTTACCGGGGGCAAATAATAGATGTTTATGGTATAAAAAGAAATATTTACATGATCACAGTTTTCCTCAGCTATATTTTAATGCTGGCGGTTTTGCTCGTACAATACGGTTGCAAATTAATTTACCTGATGTATTTTTTGCAGTTATGACATCTGTATAAGACTTCAGGGGATAACTTTGCATTTAATAATGTATTATAGGGTATAACTCCTGTGCTTAACATGTTTCAGAATTGGTGGGGCTGTCAGCCAGAAACCCACAGAAACGGTTCGAATTTGTTCTTTTGCCCTCAAGCAAATCAGAGGTGCCTTCGCTCCAGTAAACACTTCGCTGGTTTTCCCTCTGTGTGTCACGAACCCTTCAGAGCTCCGTGAGTAGCTTCCATTGCTAGCTTTTAGCCTAGCCTGCTGGAGCTCAACAAGGGAATGAGCTAGTGAACCGCAGCGTCCAGCTTTCTCATTCAGCTCAGCAAAGTGGCAGCAGGGAGCAAAGGGAGAAGTGGTTTGTCCCCGTTAGGTTGACTGATGCTGTTGCTACTTTATAACCACGAAGATTAGACTAGATTGTCCTTGTTAGTTTCAGCTCTGCGTTACCTGAATCTGAAGCTGGAAGTTGGAGATCCATTGGCTGGCAACTTTGTATTTCTTAACATGGTTTTGATTTATTGTATTCTGCAGAAGGGAAAAAAACACAAGCAAATGGATGTTGCGGGACATTCTGATCTAATATGTCATTTTTTGAATGAGAGTACCGGTGGTTGTACGGCAAATATTAATATTTACACCTTTTACTGTCCAGATTTAAAAGTAGCATATAAGGAGGTTTTTATCTTCAGAGAGAATCAATCCCCAGCCTATCTTGACTGACTTTCCACTCTGGGAAGGTTTTTATTAGGTGTACGCCGATAAAATTGTGTTCTTTCCTATCTCGATCTGAACCTCTGCACTGTGTCACGGCAGATTTGGATGTGAGAAATTAGTGTCTTCGCTGATTCATTTATATATATTAGATTCTATAGTAGGATTCTATAGTATAGCTATAGATTATAGAGCGACATGATACATGTTTATATAGATGGCATTCTAGTTTATATTACCAGCTAATCACTTTTTCAGTTGCTAGTTACAAAAGGTCACCAAGAAATTTCATTTCCAGAAAATGTGGATTCTGGGAGTCTTGTTTTTTGTTAAATACCTGGCCTTAATTTCACTGTGGATGTAAATAATGCCGAATGCGGATTCCTACTATACTCCCACTGAAAGCAAATCAGCTGGCAACCTCGGATCTCCTTGGATAATACTTGGAACTGCATAGCACTGTCTTTTCCCTCGTGGCTAGCTCAGAAACAATCGACGCTCAGAAGACTCGTGTTAATTACAAATAGGTGAAAATCTCACTATCTCGGCGCTAAATTTCTGTCTGTGATTAGTTATTACTTTTGCGGGACGGCGTTTCACTCTGGGTCCTTATTCCCAAGCGACCAGACAAAATCAGAACCAAACTGACCGAGCTAGCCAACAGACTGGACTACTCTAGAAACCCCGGCAGTAAGAGTTTGGACGTTACAAGGGTTCCAGGAGCAGGGAGAGCAGCTGGGGTTGCCGCTTCTGGTCAAGACAGGAGAGTTTCAGCACCTGGGACAGCGGCCATCCCTGCTTTCATCTGACCCACAGGGAAAAAGGGGAATTCAGGGGGCTCATGGTAGATCATGTGTCCTTGTAGCATCCTTCCTGGAATCAAGGGAGGGTGATTTTATAAAGCTGTAGCGCGTTTGGTGGTACATTTGTATGGAATAATTTCTATACAACAATGTTGATTTATTTACTCTTGTTATTAAGTGACAGTTTGGCCCAAAGGGTTGTCCAGTAAAATTGTATCACCGAGACGTTAGCCTCGACTGCTTTTAAAAAAAAACAGTTAAACTGGTCATGTGTGCCTCTGATTATGTTACATTTCGCTGTGCTAAAATGTAACACCTTGGCGTAGCTCTGGCAATCGAAACACAGCTTTAAAAGCTGGGCAATGAACTGACAGCAACACAAAGGTGTGTGTCCATGTTCCAGATTGCAGAGTGATGGGAGGAAGAAAAAAAAAAAAAACCCCGAAGAATGAAAACAAAACATAAAACGCCACGGACTGGAAATTGGTTTAAAACTCACGAACTGTCCTAGTAGAAATGCTGGGAAAATTTAATTCCGGATCCATAAACGCAGACACACCCGGGAAAATAGTTTTCTAGAAACCTTAGTACTGTATGTAGAATGCGCATACAGATTGGCCATCATCATTCACCGAGATCAATAAAATGGAACAAGTGTCCTGCTTCTCTGAAGTTGCATGCACTTTATAGTCATTGACCATCTAGTAAATGTCCATCATTAATCCGGAGCCAGGTGTTCCCAAGAGATGAGGCTTGAATTATCTACCAGAGCTGAACTCGTTTGCTAGGTAGCGTTAATCTGAGTGAAATACAAAATATTGTTACAACATTACAATACAAACCAGCCCCTTGGAACAACCTGGGTTTTCCCCCATGGTGAAGTATGCCGAGTGGCTGGTTGGGGGAAAAGGCTATTGAAAGTAAAATGTGAATCTGAAACAAAGTTTAAAGCGGACTGCGAGATTCCGGACACTGCAAAAATCATAGACTGTTGTTGACTGGCATCTCTTCTACTTCATTGCTTAAAAAAATACAATCACCGATTTATAACATTCTTAAACTACGCGTTTGGAAATAATCATATTGCACGACATAGGTTTAGGCATAGCTAATAAAATTCTCTACGTGATAATATTTAAAGTAACGCTTAACACTCTCAACTGACATTGCAGCGGGGTTTAAAGAGTTACTAGATTGAACAGTTGCCCCTTTCCAGGTCATTCTAATTTCCTCCCGTCTCCTTCCTGCTGCTGGCGGGGACTGTTGCTTCAGGAAATAAAATGTAAAGATTTCTTTATGATCACCTGTTCCCCAAAACGAAGACCTTGAAAAGAGAAATTCTACTTCCACCTTCTGAATTACCTGTATAATTGAACGCGTTAGATAGAATACGGACCAGTCCAATAGTGGGAATTCAGCTATAGAAAGAAGATTTTTTCCAGTTAGACAAAAAAAGCAAAGGGGGGGGGCTTTTTTCCCCCCTCACAAAGCATGGACGCTCAGATTCAGAGATGTAAACTGAATCCAGATTTCAACTGGCCTCTTAACAAAAGATCTTTATTTCTAAACCGGTAAAAACATGCAACACTGCGGAAAATAAAGACACTTTCAAATAGAGCAGGAGGGTCCTGCTTTGAAATTACCATGAGAAGGGGGGTTATTTTAGTCTCCTGCGTACGGTGTCCGCAGCGCATTTCCATTGATCTCCCTAGGGCGGGCACCATAAATGGTCCTCACTCACTGCTGGGGTCCCCCCCGTGTCAGACACGCAGGGAACCCTACACCCGTCTCGCACTGTAAGGACGCCGGGGAGGGTTTTGTCCCACAGCTCTTAGCAGCAGGTGTATAGACCCCGCTAGCTGCCTATGCCAGATCTCCGCTGGGGCTGGCACTGAGCAAGGCGAGGCCAAGGGCTGGTTCTCTGAAACTCGGCGCCTGTAGGTGGTGTGAGCTAAACTCCCATCTGGACAGGTGGAGCTGGATTTCCTGAGCCGCTTTTCTATGAAGACCGACGCTGCGGGCGCCCCAGGCAGGCGAACAAGCCTCCAAGAAGATGCACAGAAGGACGCGCCGGCCACAGAGCCCCTAGGCAAGGGAGAGGGCCTGGTCTGGGAGGAAGAGGAAGGAAGAGCCACCCTGATCCTGACCTTCACCCTCCGGAATGCTAGAAAGGCCGGGCTCTCTAAGACAGCCGAAGTCTTCGAGGTACAAACCTCCCCATCCCGGCCTCTCTGCTAATCCTCGCCCTCCGCAGCATCCCCCTGCCCTGCCTCATCCCCTTCCGTGCTCCATCGGAGCCCCCTGCCTCTGCCCCCTAACCTTCCCCTCTCTTCTTACATGCTTGTACCTTCCCGCAGACCCTGATTGGCCTGACCCCGTCTAGCCTCTGCACGTGTCTCCCCCTTATGAGCCAGCTGCCTCTTCCCACTTCCTAAGCTCTCAGCTCTTCGGTTCCCCTGTATGTTAGCATCACCTCTCTGCTCAGGGGGGTTGGCTGGGGCTCTTCTGGCTGAAGGGGGTTGCCAAGGCGCTTTGAAATGAGGATGGAGGGTTAGAGGGATGGGAACAAATGTTTAGAGGAACCATCTTGCTGTATGGGGGTATTTGTCCAATGACAGCAGCCTGCCCTGCCCTGCCCAATCCCATTCTCTGATGATGGTGCCTTGAGGTGGAGAACGATTCTAGGGTGAAGAGCCCTCAGCCAATGTGACCCTCTGGCTGTTATGATGCTGTGGATTCTCTCAGCAGATTCTGTGCAAACTATCTGAGGGCAGGATCCTGAGTGAAAGAGCTGCTCATCTCCCACAGTTAAACATGCACCCCACTGGACAGTTTATTTTAGGCATAAGAAAAATTGGTGTTGGCATTTCTTGTAAAGCTTTATCCAGTTGTCTTTTAAAAGACATATTACAGCTGCAGTCAAAGCAAGCTGTCTTTCAGTTATTTTAGATTTCTCACCACATGTACCTTTGTCTTTTGCAGACTTTTGAAGCTGGAATTCATCACTTTGAAACCAGGCAAGCCAAAAAATCCAAGAACACTACTGATGACCTCGAATTTTTTGTCAAATGTGAAGTTGATAATTCTTATGTCAGTGTCCTTATAAACTCCTTAGAGAAAGTGGCAGAAGATGTGAAAACTATCAGAGAAGAGAGAGGTATGCAATGTGTGGAACCTGTACCCTAATGGCTAAGTCCCCTCCTCCCACCAATGTGTCTAATTGTATTTAAATTATTCATTAGGTCCAGAGTTTCCAGTTTATGCATGTGACGTTAGGCCCCCTGTCCTGCAATGTGATGTTCCTGAGCAGATCCCACATTCATGCATAGCTCCAGTGACCTCACAGAGATCAGTCTTCCTAAAACACATCGCAGCATTGGGGTCCACCTGTTTTTCATGCATCTTCTATTTCTAGATGATTCTGAAAATAATGCACATAAAAATATGCAATAGATTTTATCAATGTCATATTCTCCATAGTAGTTCTGTGCATTCTGTCTCTGTGTGTCAACATGTAGTAGCTATTATATTTTATATGAAATAGAAAATATTCAGGAAATCTGATGTTCTATAAACAAGAAGTGCTATTATTATTAATTAGAATACAGAGTGTTCTCTTTTTTTAAAATTTCTAAAGGACAGGATATTCCTTCTGTAATATTACTTGTTCTCTTAGGTCTGGTCTACACTACGCGTTTAAACCGAATTTAGCAGAGTTAAACCAATTTAACCCTGCACTTGTCCACACAACGAGGCCCTTTATATTGATATAAAGGGATCTTTAAACTGGTTTCTATACTCCTTCCTGATGAGAGGAGTAGCGCTGAAATCAGTATTGCCATGTCGGATTAGGGTTAGTGTGGCCACAAATCGACGGTATTGGCCTCCAGGCGGTATCCCACAGTGCACCATTGTGATCATTCTGGAAAGCAATCTGAACTCGAATGCACTGGCCAGGTAGACAGGAAAAGCCTCGCGAACTTTTGAATTTCATTTCCTGTTTGCCCAGTGTGGAGCTCTGATCAGCACGGGGCGATGCAGTCCCAATTCCAAAAAGAGCTCCAGCATGGACCGTATGGGAGATACTGGATCTGATCACTGTATGGGGAGACAAATCTGTTTATCAGAGCTCCGTTACAGAAGACGAAATGACAAAAGCATTTGAAAAAAATTCCAGGCTATTGATAGACAGAGGCCACAGCACGGACTCAGCACAGTGCTGCGGACAAGGTAATGGAAAGCCAAAGAATCAAATGGACGCTCATGGAGGGAGGGAGGGAGGTACTGAGGACTCCAGCTATCACACATCCTGCAGGTCTCCGAAAAGCATTTGCATTCTTGGCTGAGCTCAATGCTGTGTAGGGTCAAAACATTGTCCAGGGTAAGATCTCGTCAATTTACCCCCCTTTGGCCCCAAGAAAGAAAGAGAAAAAATTGTTTCTTGCCATTTTTCAATGTCCACGTATGTTCTACTGCATGCTGCTGGTAGACGCGTGCTGCGGCGCTGAACTGCAGTGTCCCTCCCTCCTTTCCTGATGGCAGACGACAAAAATGGTGGAAAACATCATCATTCTGTGGTGCTCCTGTTGGCTTGGTGAGTCGGCCGGGGCACCTACGTAAAATGGGAATGACTCCCTGTCATTCCTGGCAGACAGTACAAAAATGCTAGTAACCATCCTCATCATAGCAGCTGGAGCTGAGCTCTATCACCCACCCCTTTCGTGTCTAAAGAAAGATTCTGTACTCCCTGACTACATAGTAGCAGGAGGCTGCGCTCCTCTTTCCCCACCCTTTAATGTCCTGCCTGGACTATCATAGCAGCTGGAGCTGCCTCCCCCCTCATTTTATCTCACTAAAAGTCAGTGTTCTTATTCCTGCATTCTTTATTACTTCATCACAAAATGGGGGGACACTGCCATGGTAAGCCCAGAAGGGTTGGGGAGGAGGGAAGCAACGGATGGGGTTGTTGGCAGGGCACCCTTAGAAGACATGCAGCTTATCATTTCTGTGGGATCTCTGGGCTCTGACCCGGAGCGGCTGTGCTCTCTGGCTCTCTAGTAGACTTGATCCATATTCTAGGCAGGACTGACTATTTTAGACAAAACATAAAGAAGGAATGACCAGGGAACATTCCCATTTTGTCCAAGCGCCCCTGGCCGACCTCAGCGACGCCAGCTGGGAGCACCCATGACAGCACGCTGACGGTACAAAATGATTGATAACCATCATTGCCAATTTCCAATTGCAAACAGTGCAAAATGACTGATAACCATCATCTCATTGCCCATTTACAATAGCAGACGGTGCAATAGGGATGGTAACCGTCTCTGCTACCTTGCAAAGGCAAATGAATGCTGTTGTGTAGCACTGCAGTACTGTGTCTGTCAGCAACATCCAGTACACATACGGTGACAGTGACAAAAGGCAAAACAGTCTCCATGGTTGCCATGCTATGGCGTCTGCCAGGGCAATCCAGTGGAAAAAGGGTGCAAAATGATTGTCTGCCATTGCTTTCACAGAGGAAGGATTGAGTGATGACATTTACCCAGAATCACCCACGATCCTGTTTTTGCACCATCATGCATTGGGATCTCAACCCAGAATTCCAATGGGTGGGGGAGACTGCAGGAACTATGGGATAGCTATGAGATAGCCACTCACAGTGCAACGCTCCAGAAATCGACGCTAGCCTCAGTACATGGACATACACCACCGAATTAATGTGCTTAGTGTGGCCGCATGCACTCTACTTTATACAATCTGTTTTACAAAACCGGTTTATGTAAAATCAGAATAATCCCGTAGTGTAGACATACCCTTAGGAAAAAAACAGCCTGCTCACCAGCCAGCCTGAAATTAACAGTAGTCTGAGATCTAAATAGCCTTTGCCAGAGAATAGGGGCTCAGCCTATTGTGGTAATTCTTACCTTCATTGGCTGGTGAAGAGTGAATGATTTATGATCAAAACCTGAGGAAATGATAGAGAATACAGGTATATGGGCTTCATGCATGTGCATAACACTCATTGATGCTAATGCAAACTACATTTTTTAGTTCAAGTATGAATAGGCATAGACAAACGCATGCATAAGTGTATTACTGAATCAGGGCCTTACGCCCAGTTTGGAAAAGCACTTCCACAGATGCTTATCTTTAATCAAGTAGTTAAGACCCATTGACACCAATGGAATTTAAACATAGGTTTTGCTGTATGGGGACCTTATTGGTGGGAGCATATACTGTATACAGTGAACTGTACATAGTAACACCTGCTTAATCAAATGCCACCTGGGACAGAGAAAACAATTCTGAAAATGGGGGTTGTATAAAGTGAGGTGTTATTGGGGGAGGAAATACGGGCCAAAGAGAGAAATGATAATGATAACACGGCTTTTCTTCAGCTTTACTGACATTGTTCGTTTGGGGCGGGGAAGGTTGGGGCTTTTCTTCAGCTTTACTGCCATTGTTCGTTTGTAAGGGGGAGGTTGGGGCTTTTCTTCAGCTTTACTGCCATTGTTCATTTGGGACGGGGAAGGTTGGGGTTTTTCTTCAGCTTTACTGCCATTGTTTGTTTGGGGCGGGGAAGGTTGAGTTGTTGTTTTTTTTAAACCATTGATTTAATAATCTATTTTCAGCATTCAACATTTGATTTAGGAAAGCACTTGAGCACATGTTTAACTTTAAACAATGTGAGTTGCTAGTGAGGAGAAGTCTTGCAGAAATGAATTTTAAGGGGGGATTTGAATGTGACAAGGCAGGTCACCGAGTCAATAGGAACAAGGAAGGTGTTTCCATGAGTGTGGAACTGTGAACATGAGAATGAAACAAAAGGGGCACCTCAGCTGGAAGCTTGGATGGAGGGCGGGGAACCAGTAGGGAGCAGCAGAAGATGAGTGCAGAGATGTAGAGAGCTTGAATTTGCTGGGAAAGGTGAGTGAGAACCAGAGTGGCATGGTCAGAGAAATGGGTAGAGATGGTTATTATAGCACTGTTCCCAATGAACAGAGGGGGGAGAGGTTTGCTTCTGTCTTAAACTGCGATTTCATGTTGCTTAGCTCACGCAATTGACATGCAACCCATCATTAAGGCAGCCTCTGTTTTGTAAAGACAGTTATTTGTAATGCAGTCATGAACTCAGAGCTCAATCCTGCAACATGCTGAGCTCTCTGGTCCTGACCCAGCAAAGCATATGCTGTCCCATTAAAATCAGTCGGAATATTCACAGATTAAAAAAGTAAGAATGTGCATATGTGTTCGCAGGTTTGGAGGCCTTGATAACCCCAGCTGCACTTGCAAATAATCATGTCTGCAATTATTTGCTCCCATAACATTTTAGATGCAAAAAAGAAAGTGCTGGTTAAGGCCACACTGAACTTCAAGCATCTTGACTAAATGCAAGAATATCACCTTTTACAAAAGCAAATTTCTGACTGACTATAAATGAAGCTTGCCTGAGTGGGGCCCTCAGGTTTTGGGTCACTGTGAAGAGTGACATTGTTTGTCATTTTTCAACTCATTTTTAGTCCACCCTTTGTAACACAGGGGTGTAAGATATTCCTACTATAAAGCAGAGGTGGTTATTCTCAATGGTTTGGTTTTATTCTGTCTCTTCCCAAGCCTGTACTGAACCTGTATCATTTAAATGTACCATTTTTTGCTATCTCCAACAGTCCCATGGTTTCCAAAGAAAATACGAGACCTTGACAAGTGTCACCATCTGATTGCCAAGTATGAACCTGATTTGGACCATGATCATCCTGTAAGTTTAAGCTCATCCTTAGTTTACCTTTGAAACGATTTAAATACCTTGGTTATTTCCGCTGTCCAGATGAAGCGCAATAGAAAGAATACTCTGTAAAACTAGCCTCCAAAACAATTCTGTGTCCGAGGTTTGTCTTTTAAAGAGGGGATTTACAATGGACACCAGTGAACTAGGAATGAATGAAGTAACCTAATAATAAAAAAATCTTATAGACCTGTTGTATTAATTTATATGGAATAAATGGGCCCGAAGAGCTAAGTGTTAACATGATCCTGTCACTGTCCAACATTAAACAGTGTCAGACAAGGTCTGGTGTTTAGTACACAGAGACTTCAGCCTGCTTAGTATCATGGCAAACACACCATTAAAATAGTTCTAACCCTTTAATAAAGATAAGAGAAAAAAGGAAAAACAGTTAAAACATTTGAAAGGTAAAGTATTAAGTAAGGTTTTCTTTTTAACAGTATCTCTTGTCCACTTTCCCTTTAGCTGTAGAGTGTTTTTAGAAGGAAAATCCTCCTTGCCTGACAGTGTTTTAGATGGTAATAATTGTCCTTTTGTGGGGAAAGGGAAAAAAGTTAGTTGAGATGGGCTGGAGTTGTTGTTATTGCCATTGTTGTTGAAATCTGATGCTGTTTCCTAGAAGACACAACAAGACAAGCACGCACAAAAGGGGAAAGAAGAGAATAGTAAAGATGCAATATTTGTCTCTGGTGTTGACTCTCACATGCAGTATCACTGTGTGAAAAACACTGGCACAGAACGCGGTCTTATTGGGCTCTCTGAGGTGTGGCAAACCTGCACAGCATCAGGTTGTTCAAGGCATTGCTTTTAGCTGTTTTTTGGTCACAAAATATAGTCTTGGCCAGCTAAGTCAGGCTCTTGTTAGACAGAAAGAAAGAGAGGGATAGGAAAAAGAAGACAAAGTGGGGAAGGAAAAGACACAAGAAGGGGCAAGGGGGAGAAGAATCTCACATCCCAGGTGGGGTTTGGGATTCAGTCACTGTCAGTGGAGGTGGTGATGTCATCTGGGTCCCTCTCTCTGGCCCAGTCTGGTAAGAGCCATCTCTCAGGATGAGTACAAGGAAGGCCCAAAGGTATGACAGGAGAGCCAGGGTCCTAGGAGACAGTGGGGATGGCAGCCATGGTGGCAAAGCTTACTCTTTTGTGTTCTCTCATTTCTCAGTTAGCCAGCATGCTCCTAATTTCCCCCCACAATGTCTTTTTGAGGACCCTAAAAAGGGAGCCATGGGCAGAATAGCTCATCCCCTCATTATGTTTTTCACCAACTAGGGCTAATTTCTGACACAGCTGTTTTGGTTAATTAATTTCCAGATCCACACTTCTCTTGCTTACCAGCTATGATCTTACTATAATCCTTGAGTTATATCAGTGGCCTTTTTTGAGGGGTGGGGAGGGAGGGCTACTTCAGTCTTTCTGGCTCCCTTTTGCACCTCTCCCTGTCAACACTTATCATCAGGGCCGGCGCTTCCATTTAGGCGACCTAGGCAGTCGCCTAGGGCGCTAGGATTTGTGGGGGGCGGCATTTTGCCACTCTCGCTGACAATTCGGCGGCGGGGGGTCCTTCCACGCTCCGGATCTACGGCAGCAATTCTGCGGCGGGTCCTTCACTCGCTCCGGGACCCGCCGCCAAAGTGCCCCAAAGACCGGGAGCCGTGGAAGGACCCCCCCACCGCAGAATTGCTGCCAACGACCGGGAGCGCGGAAGGACCCTTGCCTAGGGTGCCAAAAACCCTGGTGCCGCTCCTGCTTATCATTATATGTGATTGGAACATTTTGTAAACTTTCATCCACTTTCCCACAGTTGAGCTTGCAATTAAGGTAAATTTGTAGGTCCATTTATTACAACAGGTCCCCATTCAGCAAAGCATTTAAGCACATGTTTAACTTTTAAGTACATGGTTAAGTGCATCCCTGTTCCGAAAAGCCCTTAGCATGTGATCAGTCTCACTTTCTAGACAAGAAACCTCTCATTCATTTGCCACTCTCAAGTTACAACATATTAATTGTATGCTCAGCTGGTCTGACACAACAATGTGTTCCTGTTCCTCAACTTTCTGCATCTTGCTTTATTTTAGGTCTTGATCCTATGGTCTTTACACCTACTGGCAAGTTTACACATGTGAGCAGTCCCACTGAAGGAGATAATAATACTTCCCTGGTACACAGAGATTATAATATGCTCTCAGAGTCAAATTTTTCCCTCAGCTAAATGTGCACAACTCTCATTGACTACAGTCATATTCATGATTGTAGACGTATGGACTCACCCCCGCGGCACCCCCTGCTGGTGACTTCAGGGAATTACTCCGGCCTGCAAGCCAGTGATCCACCTGTCCACTGCTGGCCCCCATGTCCCTCCCTCGACCCCAGTGCCACTTTAACTGGGTTCCCCCACCTCCCAGGGGAACCATCACCCCACTATCCCCTCTTTGCCTCAGTCATGGCTACCACCAGTCTCTGTTTAGCCCTCGTGCCCTGGGGCAGACTGCAGTGTATCAGCCGATCATCACAGGCAACAAAGGGTTTGGACTGGCTGCCTTTACCCACCCTCCGGCTGTCCCTCTGCAAGCCCAGTACCTAGGAGACCTAGAACCAGCTCTGTAGCCTGGGGAGTTGTTGGCCTAGGGCTTCCCAGCTCCTAAGGCCTTTCCCCAGCCCTGCCTTCCTCTAGATCCCCCTGGGTGAGTTCCCAAGCAGCCAGGCCCGTCTCCCTCCCCAGTCAGAGAGAGACTATTTGCCCTTGGCTTCCCTGGCCTTCTTATTAGGCCCCATGGCTCAGTTTGGGGCGTGGCCCCAGCTGCAGCCACTTCCCCAATCAGCCCAGCCTAAAGGCTGCTTTCTCCAGCCACAGCCCCTTCCCAGGGCTGTTTTTAACCCCTTGAGGGCAGGAGCAGAGTTCCACCCTGCTACAATGATCATAACCCTAAAGGAAAAGTTTGGCCCTTAACATGAAAAATGGTTCCAATAAATGTTGAACAATTTATAATAATAAATATTTGCACAGTGATACCAATCAGCTCTGCTTTATTAGCTGTGTTAATATGGAGCCAGAATTTAGATATGATTCTTATTATATCAAAAGTAATGGAAACCTGAAAGGGATTTGATTCCATGTTTTTAATATTTATTGAATAATTGGAAAGATCTGACTGAAAGAGCTGAATTTCTATTAAAACATATTGAAAAAGAAACCCTGAATTTAAATTTGCTCTCTTTTGAGCAAAATATCATATGTCCATCCCTAAATGTCTCATAATTAAAAATAGCTGTCACGACCTTCCCTTTCCTAGGCACACACTTTGATCAGCACTGGTGTTTCTGTGTTGTTAGTACAGCCTTTCCCCCCCCATCCCTCAGCTTCCTGTCATGACCCTTGCCAGTGAAAAGCGGAAGATCCTGTCTGCTTTTTCCTAATTCTATTTTGTGGACCTTGCAGATCTCTTCAAAACCCACCAACTAATCATGCTTCTGACTTTTATGTGTCAAAAACTACTCAACTTTTATTTAACCAAATTAAAAATAACAATAGCTTTCAGCAACCCTTCTACTTACTCCCGGAGGGAAAGCCTGAGCTTATAAGAGTCGGGTGGTGCTTCCCTTCCTGACCACAGTCCAGCTCCTCGCCCTCCTCCACAATCCAGTTCCCTTTCCCCTGAGCAACAAACCTATGATCATTCAAATTCAACCCCCAAAAGTTCCAAATGAGCAGGCTACAAGAGCTTCCATCCAGGAGTCCTGTGTTTTGGGTCACCCAGATGACAGAACAAGGAGTAATGGTCTCAAGTTGCAGTGGGGGAGGTTTAGGTTGGATATTAGGAAAAACCTTTTCACTAGGAGGGTGGTGAAGCATTGGAATGGGTTACCTAGGGAGGTGGAGGAATCTCCTTCCTCAGATGTTTTTAAGGCCAGGCTTGACAAAGATGATTTAGTTGGGCATTGGTCCTGCTCTGACCAGGGGATTGGACTAGATGACCTCCTAAGGTCCCTTCCAACCCTAATTTTCTCTGATTCTATATGTCCTTTTGCTCTTTGTCCAGAGACACATCTCATCTTACAATTTCACTTAACAACCCTTACTCTATAGCAACGACTCCTAGCATACAATTTCACAGCAGCATAGTCCCTTTTCACAATGGCTAAGCAGAAAATCCATGGTATGAGCTTAGTTTCTAACTCTCCCATTTAAATTGTGCCTTTCATTCTGTATAATGATCACTACTCAAGTCTACTATATCTTCATGCTTAGCTGTGACCAAAGTACACTACATTCCTTTCTAGGAACAGATCCAAAGTCAGTGAGATTTCATGGGTGTAACTAAGTGCAGAATTTGGCTCACTCTGTAATATTCCCATGATTCCTTGCCGCAGAGAGACTGCAATAGAAGAAACAATCAAATTCAGGCCTGTTAGTTTTGAATGTTTCTGTCAGCAAATCCATTCAAGCCCATAACTGTCCTGATGTAAGAGTGATGCTAATTTATTTCCCAACTTAGGGCTACACTGATCCAGAATACAGGAAACGGAGAGCCTTCTTTACAGACCTGGCCTTCAACTACAGAGAGTAAGTGCAGTACCACTGGAAAACTGCTTGTTCTAAATCAGTTTCACATTTTGTGTGCTCTTACAGTAAGTAGTCTCATTTTGTTCACCTGTAAGCAGCTTTATGGTTGATGTAACTTAATCCTAGGTCAATGGGCTATGGTGCCATCTGTTGGAAAACTGAGTTAATCACAGAAACACACATCCTATACAAATCAGGAACATTTCAGAATACAATGAAAAATAATTTAATATTTAACTTTAGGGCTGCCTTCACACCTCACTGAGCTCTGCCTAATTTCATGTAATTCTAGGGGGCAAATGGTCTCTATATGACTCTTTCATTTAAATTATAGGATGAGAGTATCTTTCTTCCAGGATTTGGTATGTACCTTAATAAACCTGTCAGGAAGACAAGGACTTGTGCATGTCCTACAGAAAAAAAAAGATGGACTTATCCTCAAATGAACAATTTACACTCTCTTGCCTTTCTGTGTAAAAAACACAGGAGAGTGGAAGAGAAGTCTGGGGATTTGTTCTTCTGGACACTGAAATTCATTCTATGCACTTGTGGGCGGCATTAGCAAGATGCATAATGGCCTTGAGCTGTGAGACAGGTGGTGCCCAAGAACTCAAGAGAAACCCTGAACCTTGAGAGATTTCTGCTTAATGTCAGCCTCTGTACATTGTGGCTAGTCAGCCAGCTCCCTTACTAGTATTGTGAATTATCTCCTTCTCTGATTGTAGATACAACTACAGAGAGGAAGTTAATGCTGAAATATGCACAAAATACCTATACACCCACTTGCTGTATAATTGTTGATGGTCTTCCAGCAGCTAAGCAATTGGAACGGGAAATAATACAGCATTGTTTCCTCTACATTCCACTAAGTGGTCCACCCTTTACAGTATTTCACTGTTTGCATCATCCCTGGGGATTCGGTGGAGCCTAGGACACCTGGGTCATAAAACCCTTTAGAATCCTTCAGGATAATTATTTAATATTTGTATTTATTTTAGTATGGCAAATAATCCTGAGGCATATAAAGAAAATTATACTTGAGACTAGAACTCAAATCAGCTACATAATTTTTTTTCTCTCTCTCTCTTTAAAGAGGAGACCCTTTGCCTCGAGTTGAGTACACTGTCCAGGAGACTGCTACTTGGTGAGTATATTTTTTCATACCCTGTCCCATGACAAGTCATGGGGCAATTCCACTGAAACCCAGGGGAATTTCAGAGGTGCAAGAAGTGCACAACAGTGCCCTACATCTTCAAATAATATTTGACATCTCTAATTTTAATTGATGTATTAATTATCCCTTCTTGTTCATTTTGCAGAATTCTATTCTCCCCATGCAAGTGTAATTCCTGGTGTTGCTAAAAGGAGTTACATACCTGCACTGAGGGGTGACTAGACCTCTGAGTCTACTTCCAGGTTACATTAAGTGGTGAGAATACATCAAAAGGCTCAGGGTTGGTGCACCTAAGTGTGTGTGTGTAGGGGCTTTCTGCTACATTTGTGGCCCCTTTTTCTGCTCCCACCCAATTTCCAAGGTAACAGAGGCAAATTTGTTCCCTGTCAGGTTGGAACAACCTCAGGACTGCTCTAAATTGCACTGGCTAAGGGGCTGTTACATCCCCTGTGATGTTGGTAGGAGGTGGGGAGCTTAGGACCAAAGCAGCACAAAGTAGACTTAGTAGGGATGTAGATCTAGCCCTCAGAGTTCTGGTTCAGTTAGAAGACGCTAAAAGTTTGGCTACTTAACAATACTGTCTAGAACTCTTGAAAATTTGTCTGGAAAACCCATGAGAACAAGTACTTTTTAAAGATTTCTTTTGCTTTTGGTTGGGCTGGAAATAAAATGAAACCATTTCTCGCAAGGTATTTTGGCAGCTCCTGTCTTGGCCAGAACCTGGAAGTGTGTAAGACTGAAAAATGATCAAATAAATGTTAACTGAGCATTTCAGAATCTTTAAATGAGATTGGTCCCAAGCTGAAAAATTCAGATCTGGATCCAGATCTGGATTTGAGTCTGTGGTTTTTGTTTGGTTCCTTATAAACATAGGAGCCTGAAATCATCTGGTACTGGTTTCTGCCAAAGAGAGGATGCTAGACTAGCTGAACCACTGGCCAGTCCAGCATAGCAATTCCTATGTTCTTAACTTGAAATTGAACATTATCTGGTTCATGTTCTACTTAGGGGATAGTGTGAAAAAAAAGAAGAGAGAAGAGGAGAAAGAATAATCCAGTGGGGGGAAAAAAGGGTGAAGATTGAGCAAAAAGAGTGAAAAGTCATGTGAAAGTGGGAGGGAAGAGAAAAATCAGTGTAGTCAAATGTATATACTGTGACAGACCCAGGCCAGTGGGGTACAGAAGTCTGGTAGAGGGCAAATATACTGGTCACTGGATGAGTAGTTTTCTGTTCTCTGATTGACCAGAGCAGGGGCTGCACTAGAGTAATCAGGAACCTGCTAGAACCTATTAAGGCAGACAAGCTGATTAGAACACCTGCAGCCAATCAAGGTAGGCTAATCAGGGCACCTGGGTTTAAAAAGGAGATCACCCCCTCCCCCCAGTCAGGGAGGGGGAAACCTAGAGGAGAGGAAGTGTGTGTGAGGAGCTGGGAGCAAGAGACACAAGGAGGGGAGAGGGAGAGGGTGTGCTGCTGGAGAAGGAATAAGAAGTACAAGCATTATCAGATACCAGGAGGAAGATCCTGTGGTGAGGATAAAGAAGGTGTTTGGAGGAGGTCATGGGGAAGTAGCCCAGGGAGTTGTAGCTGTCATGCAGCTGTTACAGGAGGTACTATAGACAGCTGAAATCCACAGGGCTCTGGACTGGAACCCGGAGTAGAGGGTGGGCCCAGGTTACCCCCAAACCTCCCAACTCCTGATCAGACACAGGAGGAGTTGACCAGACTGTGGGGAAGATCACTGAGGTGAGCAAATCCGCCAATAAGCAGAGGACCCACCAGGGTAGAGGAGGAACTTTGTCACAATACATGTACACACACACACAGTGTATTTTTCGATTTGAATTTTTCTCTTCTCCTCTTGCTCTTAATATATACATGCTGAGATAGATAGTAGGTGCAAGGGAGTGCATCTATCTAGCAATTTATGGGGTGAGGGATGTTTCTAACCCCAGTGCACAGCACAGGTTTCCCTTTATGTTAAAAATGTTCCCTTTAAAGTTGGCTCACTATCTGAATAAACATGGTCTTAACTTACAATAAAAAAGCTTCATGAGCTCAGATGAACCCAGGGCAAGCCACACTAGAGAAAGTCACTTTTCACGTCATTGCAGCCCATTTCCCCTGATGTTTTCCTCATTGTAGCTATCCCTGTGCAAAAACCTCAGTGGGATTTGCAACAAAAAAATAATGCAAGAAATTCATTAAACCTAGAAGATATTTGTCAACTTCAGAAGTGGATGAAGGTTTTGGAAGAAAGGAGAATTCTGATTTCTTATCCTCCTCCTTCCATCTTCCTTAGCTGCCTTTCAAAAATCACACTATCTAGCAATAATTATTGTTATGGGTTACTTGTTTTACAAGAATGTCTTGTGGTCCCACTTGAGATCAGGGCCCCATTGTGCTACATGTACACATAGATGAAGATTGTACACTTTTCTGGGTAGGGCCTATCTAAATAGACAAGATGGACAAAAGCTGGGAGAAAGGAAAAGTTATTATCCCCCCTTTGCAGATGGCAAAGTGAGAAATTAGACAATTAGCTCAAGGTCTTACAGGGCACAGCCAGGAATTGAGCCTAGATCTCCCAAGTCCCCAACCAGCACCTCAGCAACAAGGTCATCCTTCCTCTCTGAAGGAGTTTTTTATTTTAAATAAAATCCATTGGGCCTTAGAATTTGCAAAATGAGCACCGGATAACTACCAAGGAACATCATATCCTACTCATCCAACTGCTATTATTTTCACAAGCTAGATTTTCAAATAACCCTTGAAAAGTAGTAACATGCCTTTTAAGTCCTTAGCATCATGTGCAGGATGGCTCCCATCAGACAACAATATTGGCATGTTCTGGTGTGTGGGAATGTTGTATTTAAGAAAATTAAATTTTGTGTTCTTTCCTGATTTTCCCCTTTTTCTGCCAACCTCCATCACGGCAGCCATTCTCCATCTAGAACTATTCCCACAGTGGTAAATGGAACAGGCCTTTCGGTGGTATCTATCCATCTCCTCAACACAGTTAGCTCCAGCAACCCAAATTCCAAAATTAGATCTCACAGTTGTTACCGTAGCTCCCTAGGGCTGTGTGCTGAGGTCAGCTGCATTACAGCACAACTTAATATGGATACAGGGAAACCAAAGGGGAAATTTTTTAACATGCTGTAAAGTCCCTTGATGTTAGTTCTGAAGAGTTGTTGGATTCCTTTAGTTTGTAGCAACATGTGTATAAAAATGAAAACAAGAGCAGAAATCTCAGCTTCCAAAAACAGGGCTTGGACAATCTGAGTCTATGTTGTCAGGCATAGTTATTGCAGAGCCATAAACAGAATGATTGTGGGAACAAATGGGGAGATGTTTACTGGGAAGAAGTTGCCTAGGAAAAGGGAAAACAGAGGGCAAAGATATTGAGACATATGTCATGTGACAATAGTAAAGGCGGACAGTCACCTTCTTCTAACAGAGAACAAGGAACTTGATTAGAATAAGGAAACAGCATTATCCATAAAGCTGTCCCAGCTGCCTTTCCCACTGCTTCACTGTCAAGATTCTGCCTAGAATCTTTCACAGCCCTCACCTGTCATTTTAAAGAAACAGCACACATATGCTCTCAGCATGCGTGCATTTACAGTGCACTTAATTTACAACACTATTCAGATCAAGGTTCAGTTTTAGAAATCCAGATATTTACTAGCTTTTAGTATTTACAAAGAATATTCCCTTTTAAAATAGTTATTACCTTCCTCCTCCCACACTAAATAGGGCCTGATCCAACTCTACTAAAGTCGGTTAGAATCATTTCACTGCCTGTAATGGGAGTTGGATCAGGCCCTAAATTTCTCAGGTGTATTATCCTCAGTGTTCTGAATAAATTTGATCTAGGGAGGCACTAGAGATGGTCAGGAAATAATTTTCATCTCACAAAATGTTTTTGATGAAAATCAAATTGTCATTGATTTTCTCTAAAAAAAAATTAAGTACATATTGTTTAGCCCAGTATCCTGTCTTCTGAAAGGGGCCAGTGCCATATGCTTCAGAGGGAATGAACAGAACAGGGTAATTCTGAGCAGTGGCATAGCCAGGGGGAGGGAACAGAGGGCGCATAAAAAAAATGGTGCCACCAGCTGTGGCTCTTTTACTGACTGGGTGGTGCTTTTACTCACCCGGCAGTGCTCCGGGTCTTTGGTGGCACCTTGATAATGGGCCCTTCACTCACTCCGTGGGTCTTTGGCAGCATTTCATTCAGTGCCACCAAAGACATCCTGAACGAGTGAGGATCCACTGCCGAAGACCCAGAGTGCCACTGAGTGAGTAAAAATTAAAAAGGTGCCAAGATGCTCAGTGGGGGAGTGGCCGCTGCCCCACTCCTCCCCAGCAAAGCTACTGATTCTGAGTAATCTATTGCCTGTCACCCAGTTCCAGCTTCTGGCAGTCAGAGGTTTAAGGATACCCAGAGTATGGGGTTCTGTCCCTGACCATCTTGGCTAATAGCCATTGTAGGACCTATTCTCCATGAACTTATCGAGTTTGTCTCTGAATGCAGTTATCATGAGAACATAGGAATGGCCATACTGGGTCAGACTAATGGTATGTTTTTAGGATTTTGTCTAAAAACCTACCACCAAGTGTGTTTAGATATATATTTCTCTTTCTCAGCAACTGAAATTGTTCAGCTTATAATTAAAAAATGTGTGATTTTTGGTTTTAAAAAAATTGGTTTTCAGGTTTTTTTAACAAAATCCCCTCAAATTTTGAGAAAAACAGATTTTTTTTCAAACATTTTCATTGATTCAAAAAGCCATTTTCTGTGGAAAAAATGTTTTGAAGGACCATTTTCCACTTTCTCTAGCAACTACGTCACTCTTCTGTGTCCCAGGTAATTTTAAAAACCCATCCCAGACATCTGAGGGTAGACCATCATTCCACAAACCATTGATCACACAGGGAAGTGACTGCAGCCTGGCTCAGGATGGACTTCCTCTGCTTTCCCCCTTGTGGCCTGGGGTCTTTGAAGACAATCCAAAGAATGAGAAGAGAAGGAAGTGCAGAATGAAGGAGAGGAGTACATGTTCCTTAGCTCACAATCTGCTCCTCCTGAGTAGCTCTGTGGAGGGGTTTGGTTTTAGGAGGTTCTGCCTTCAAAGCAGCTTAACTTTTCCTCTGCCTCAGACAGCTAACTATGGGGCTGGTTTCCAAGGCGTTCAGACCTAGAAAAGCAATGCACTGAAGCAGTGGGAATTTTACCCGTGTAAGAACTGCAGAATTGAGCCCTACATATACACAGTTCTGTTTTCCTGTCACTGAATTGTAGCCACCTCTGGGCTGGAACACTGCCATTGTGCAGCGCAGATCAATAGTGTACAACAGCTGAGAATACTAAATGAAGACAACTGTTTCTTCTCTCTATTGTCGAAGAATAAAATATGATTTTTTTTATTTGCAGTGCTTATAATTTTCTTGAAAAACGTAAACTGTTTGCAGTAAAAGCATATGTAATACTAAACTTAGTTCTAGAGCAATCCATACAATTAATTTTAAACTTGTCTCTATTGTAAGTGTAAATACCATTTTAAATTTTCTAATAAGGAAATATTGGTCTATTATAATTTTTTTAAAGTTTTGTACAGTATATTTAAAGTAAAGTAAGCGTATTTAAAAGTCTGTAATTTCTGTTTTCTAACTCAGCCCCTTTCTACTTGGTTTGTAAGCAGAATTGATAGGAACATTGGAGTGGAAGGGATCTGCTGGGAAACCACAGCATACAATTCCATTCATAAATTTATCAAGCTCCACCTTAAAATGAGTTAGGGTGTTTGGCCCCACAACTGCTACTGGGAGGCTGTTCCAGAACCCCTCTGATAGGTAAAAATGTTCATTTAATTTCCAGCATGTTGTTCGTGGGCAGTTTATACACAATTGTTCTTGTGTCAACATTGTCCTTTAGCTTCAATAGGTGTTCTCCTTCCATGGGGCTTAACCCCCCATGCATTTATAGAGAGCAGTCAGATTCCCCCTCAGCTTTTGTTTTGCTAGGCTAAAGAGGCCAACTTCTCCTTGTCTCCTCTCACATGATAGGCTCTCCATTCCCCCGATCATCCTCGCAGTTCTTCTCTGCACCTGTTCCAGTTTGAATTAATCTTTCCTGAACACAGGTGACCAGAAGTCCCACCCCCTGGTGACAACTAGAGGTAAAGCAGCCTCAAAACAGGGAATGTCCCTTTGCTGCTGACTGTAGGAATCCAAAGGCATGATCACAAACTCTTCTGCAGGGATTCGCCTTTTCTTTTCAGAGTGTGGACTGCAGTCTGAGGGGCTGCTATAGGATCAGGTTCCTCTGCTTATCACCCCACTTTGCACTGTGCTCGTCCCACCCTTCTTGTTAGGGTGGGGATGGCCAGCACTGGCCCTTCAGCATCATTGGTCCCTACAGCTAGAGCAGGCTGAATACAGGGCTCACAAATATTCATTTGAATTTCCAGCTGCTCAGTTCATCCTTATTCATGTGCTCTGTACAATGGTTTGAAGAATGCCTGTTCCTTCTACAAATAGCTGCATTCATATGTGAACCGAGGTATTTATGCCCACACAAGATAGATTCATTCCTTTTATGTTATTCCCCATTTCTGTCATCCGACGGGGGGGTAAGAACAAACCATATGGAGGAGAAAGGGGCCAAAAAATGGCTCCTTCAATATCAAAGTATCCTGGCAACAACTTCTTTCTCTGTGGGGCTTCTGTCCTCCATGTTTCCTCCTCCCAGCCCTGTACTAGAAGGCCAGTATCTAGTGGCTTCTCCTCTTCTATGCTGATGGTGATAATTATGCAGACAAATGGGGCTGAAAGAGACGTGGCTACAAAATACACTGTGGGCCAAAGCCTCATCCACACTATGAGATAAAACTCATTGGCTGTGTCTATTTACGCTGGCTGAGGCTCTGGCCCTTGTCTGCTCTGTGGAGATGATCCAGGCTTGTGCAGCTTTACAATACTGACAACAGCCACTGTCTAAGCCTGTTTCTTTTTTTTCTCAATTACACCCACGCTAACATAAGAAGTTTATGTGATGGAATGACACCATTACAAGATACTGGCTATCACCTCCATAGCAACAATAGCAGCAAAAAAACTACAATACAAAAACAAGAGAAAGTCATTTTCCTTAGTCAGTATTTCCAAGAATGAGCTCAATTTTTGTAAAACAATGTTTATATACTTGTTAGAACCCCAGAGCTGGGTGTGAATAAATATAACCATTTCTTTAAGCTTCCCTGCCATCACTTTAGTGCTTGTTTATTTTGCAACAGCTAAATATATTTTAAAAGTGGGGCCTTTAAAATGAAATAATAAAATACATGAGAAGGGCCCAAACCAAAGCCCTAGATTCCACGCACTGCCAACTAATTTTATATAATTGTATATAGCACCTTTTATTACAATGAGCTAAACCCCTCCAAAATTTGAGGTGATGGACATCTCCATCTTGCATTCAGATCTGCCTGGGTGGTATCTTGCACTTTCACAACGACCCTGATGCAAGAAAGCACTGAAGCATTTTATGCACATACTTAGTGCTTTCCTGAATAGGGAAACTCTGGGTGCCCGTTTACGGTTGAACAGTTCATGCGGTTCCACACGGGCACCAAGATCTGTCTGAGCAGAGCCAAGTGCAAGATCGAGGACCACATCTGGTTCCTCATTTTGTGCCCATCCCCTGGCAAAATCCTACCCTGCAGCCTCCATCCAGGCTTCGGCTTCAAAGCATTATTTTTTCTGAGCTCAGCTTGGTTTTAGATACCCTCTCTGCACTGCCTGTGTGAACAGCTGTGATTCTGAAGCCAGGGAGATGAGGTGCTGCTCCTAGTAAAGGAGATGAACTAAAGGTTGTTGTTCTTTCAGGAGAGAAGTCTACAGGAAGCTGAACAGCCTCTATCCTACCCATGCCTGTAAGCAGTACCTGGATGTCTTTCAGCAGCTGGAGAAATGCTGTGGATACCAAGAGGATAGTATACCTCAGCTTCAGGATGTCTCCAGGTTTTTAAAAGGCAAGACATTACATTGTATTTTAGCACTCCCTAGGTTGGGAATCTACAATGATGTGTGATGTAAAGAGGTGTTGATGGTAGACACCCCCATTCTGAATGAACTGGGCATGAAGTTCTGTTTGCTAATAACAAGGGAAGGGGGGTAGGAATAGGTACAATATTGAGAGGGTGCAAGCTCAAGTTAGTCTATCAGCAGACATTTGAGTGACAGAGGACAGTGGAGATTGAGATCCTGTATTATTAACCCCCAGGATAGAGTCAGTTCCAAGACAGGGTGTGCCTTTTCGACAAATAGGCTTGCCAAATTCACTGTAATCTGGAGTAGCCAAGAAATGGCTGCAGTAAAAGAAAACACCCTCCTTGCTGCTCTCCCAGCCATAGGAAGTGTGCCAGATGCAGGCCAAAGACCGTTGCTAAAGTATGGCAAAATAAATGTATAAATGGTAGATATAAATTAGGTTTAAAGTGGATGTTTATCAAATCAAGTGAACCACTCACTCGGCCAATAAACAGGTGCAAGACAAATTGGCTTAACCTACTGCTGAAGAGATCTCCAGCACATTGTCATTTTAATTAGAGACTAACGTATATTGGGCCAGATCCTTGTGTTGATCTAGCAGCACAAAGGGAATGGACAGCTGCACTGCTAGTGCAGCCAGGGATTGTGGTGCAGCTGCATCGCCCCAGATGTAGAGAAATCCTTCAGTGGTGTAAATTGGAAAGGCCAGAGCTATGTCATCGACCCACCCAACCCCAGGAATAGTAGGCATTTCTGGGCAGGCTGAGGGCATTGCCAGGGCTAAGAGAAGGGGGAACTGGAGCACAATGCCCTCCAGAAATTCCAAGATGGCAAAGCAGTCTTAGAGATTTGCTGTTGCTGACATAATGTAGAGCTAGTGAACACGTGGTCAGAATCAGGTTCATAATATGCATTGTTTTTCTTAACACACCTTTGTTGTTACCTTCATGTCCTATTCCTGCCACTGCCTCTGCTCAGCTGACTTCTTCCAGAACCCTACTGATTACAGCCAGTGTCTAGAAGATGTCTTAGACCAGGTCACTTGTCTTTTTCTTATCATTTGCCTCTCACCAGCGGTCAGAGGCTGTTTCCCTTTGAAAACATGCTGCAGCGAAATTGTCCTGAAAAAAAGTGTAAGACGTGAAAGTGCCTTAGCTAAGGGAAGTTTATTCAATATAAGAAAAAAGAGAATCACTTAAAATAATAGTGGATCACAACATTCCCAATCCCAACTAAGGGAATATCATACCTCACTGTGTAGGTAAAATGACATTTTGTTTTATTGATTACCATTAATTTTGGAAAATCCTACACAGTGGGTTCAACCATGTCTTTCCTTGACTCCCTGAGTCAAACCTCCAGGTTTCACCCATCACCCAGCTCTTTCTCTGTTCTCTCTTCCTTTTCTGCTCCATTGAGCCTCTCCTTGGTATACATGGCAACCATATCTGTCCCTGACCAATTTAGTGCTTGTTTTAGTATTCTCTTTCCCCCCCCTTCCTATCTATCCCACCCTGCATCCTGTGCTCACCATAATATCGGAGCATCTCTGGATGGTGGCAAGGAATCAGGTATGTTTCTTCTCTGTGTGTTTTACTGCCAGTAGTCAGCAGAGAGCTCTAGCTTTGTAAATAGGTCTTGAGATACTGCTCTGAATGTGACTGATATTGGTATTTTTTTTATCAGTCCTAGCTCACTTCAGAAGGGATAACAGAAGCGAGGAGGTTAGGGCAAAGTAAGGATCTACTGGTGCTCACTATTTATATGTGTACAGTTAGATTTAGTTTACTGATGTCTGTGGCTATCCACATTTGCTCTAGATTGTGGTCCTAAGTTATTTCCATGTGTCAACATGCAAGTTGTTCTGGGCAAAAGTATGATAAAAAAAAGTCATCAGTTAGAAAACTCTTCAAATATCTGTCAGAGGTGGGAAATTCAGAGTGTTCTACAAACCCGTGTTCTTTATGGCTGGACTCATATAGTGGTGGATAAGATACTTGGGTCCAGACTGAATCAATATCCATCGATACCTCTTTGTCACCAGTAATTCTAACTTTAGAGTCTCCTTATCACACAGCGTTCCTCTTAGGGCATTGTGAGAGTTGCAGTTGCTGTCAGATCCCTTTGGCACAAACTCACTCTAAGTCAGAGTCTAATAGTACCATTGCAAGATCTGCGGCAGCTGCCACAGCCAGTCCCATGTCAGTGAGCCATCTTGTGAGATTAGGGTGCATAAGGCGTTACTCTTATTTACAAATACTTGGGTGGAATCCAGCCCGTATTGTGGGTGGCGAACAGCTGCACTTCCCCAGAGGAGCTCTGGGAGGCATTGTGTCTCCCAGAATTCCATAGCATGGGGTGGGGACATGCCAGCCACTATAACCTATACTGGGAGGCAGTGTGCAGTTCCTTCCAGCTGTAGGTGGAGCTGTGGTCATGTGCAGTGCTAGTCCTGAGCAGTCCCAGTGCTATAGCCAGGGCCTAAATACCATGACAGATCTCTGAATAGCCAGTGTAGGTTCTCCCATCTCCTCCTGATACCCTGGCACAGGCAGGTAGTCCAAGTACAATCTAAACTCTTAGATTCACATGTACTTACTACTGTGTAGCTTACATGATGCGTCTTACACATTGTCTTTGAATTTGGCTCAACTAATCATAGAAATTCAAGATGGAAAAGACCTTTCCTCCAGGTCGTCATCCTGCCAGGGAAAGAGTGTTCCCTGCTTTGTCCAGTCTGACTTCAAATGTCTCTACGGATGGGGCTTCTACCTCTTCCCCCAGAAGATTGTCTTTATATGAGAAAGAGAACTAGTGACCAAAAAGACCAAGACCAGATAAGCTGGAAGAAACATAAAACATTTCATGTGAACAGCTTGGTTTCTGTGGGAAACATTTCTGTTTAAACAAAATTAGGAAAGCAAGTACAAAGCCATTTCTGTCCTTTTATTTTTTTAGTTGTACGCAATAAAAGTAATTAAAATAAGAGATGAAACAGTATTTATGAAAGCAGGGAATGCAACATAGATTTGGAATATGGGGCTTCAAAAAGATTATCATTGACTCTTCTTAAAGCACAGCAGTTTTACACGATGCTTTTTGAACACATAGAAAACATGGGCTTTGCCAAAGGGGGTTTATAGTTTAAACTTAGACAAATAAAACACAAAGGTGCAAGATCAGATTGAAAAATGGAATTGACAGCTCTGAAAAGAATATTAAAATGAAAATGTAGAAAGGCTAAGGGCCAAATTATCCATAATGAGTAACCCTACCTGTTACATACCTTGTAGGGGTCCCATGTAATTTCAGTTGCTGCTGCACCCCAATGATTTCAACAGACTGCAAAAATCAAATATACGTTCTCCAAAAATGTATGGCAGTGTGCTGCCGGTGTAAATCCAGTTTCTGCTTTTGAATTATGCATACCAAATAAATGAAACACAACATAATACCATATGGTAACTTGACTACTTGAAGTTGATTGTGTCATAAAAGGCCCATGCAGGACTATAGGAATTACCAGACTAGCTTAGACCTGAGGTCCATCTAGTTCAGTGCCGTGTCTCTGACAGTAGCCAGCACCAGCTTCTGCAGAGGAAGGTGTAAGAATCCTGCAGTAGGTAGTTATAGGCTAATGTATAAGCAGGGAATATACCTCCTGAGCCGCCAATAGCTGGAAGTTGTCTTGTGCCCTGAATCAAGAGGATGTGCATATCATCCAAAAATCTTGTTTATTTCTGACATTTATTATTACAAGAGAAGAGAGCTGACAGTGGTTAAGGCAGTGGGCTGGGACCTGGGAGATCCTGCTTCAATTTCCTGCTGTGCCACAGCTTTTGTCTGTGGACAAGTCACTTAACCTCTCTATGCTTCAATTCCCATCTGTAAAACATGGATTATATCCCTGCCCTTCTTCACAGAAGTGTTAGAAAGATAAATACACAAAGGATTGTGAGGCACTCAGATACCATGGTAATAGAGCCCATATTAGTACCTAAAATAGACAGACATTTTCCTTATCCATCTGTACAAGAAGTTCTTGTACAGATGGATGCAAAGGAAATGTCAAACTGCTTGGATGGTGTGGAATTCTCATGTTCAAAGTAGATTTTCCTGCTGGGTTGTTTTCTTTTGCAGAAAGAACAGGCTTTCAGCTGAGACCAGCTGCAGGGCTGCTATCTCCTCGTGACTTCCTTGCCAGCCTGGCATTTCGTGTCTTTCAGAGCACACAGTATATAAGGCATTCCTCTTCCCCCATGCATTCCCCAGAACCGTAAGTAGGATGATATGGCACAATCCAGTGGTTCTCAGTCGGTGAGCCTTTTGTGATGGTGGCGGTTGTACTAATTTAGATGGAATGCAGGGCCTCAAAGAGTGAAAGGTGTTAATGTAACCCAGTCATTGTCCAACATTCTCAGTGTTCAACAAGGTCTTTGACATACAGAGACCTCACTCTGCTTAGTACCACGGCAGAAGCACCATTAAACATCCTTTAAACCTTTTATTAAAGATACAGAAAAGAAGAAAAATGTAAAACATTTGACATGTGAAGTATTAAGTAAGGCTTTCACTTTAACAACATCCCTCCCTTTTTCCCTTTCCCTTAGGCTGGAGAGAGTTTCTAGAAGGAAACGTCCCTTTGTTTGATTGGTTTTGTGATGGGAACAGGTTTTGGGGAGAAGAGAAGTTAGTTGAGATGGGCTGGAGCTGGTCTTGCAGCTGTTGTTAAAGTCCAATCCCATTTCCTAGAAGACAAAACAAGACATGCACAAAATGGGAAAGACGAGAACAGCGAAGAAAACAGCAGCTTTTGTCTGTGAGGTTGAGTATCACTTGCAACCTCATTGCTGGAAAAGCACAGGCACAGCACACAGTCTTACCAGCAACTCTGAGACCTGACAAACTCATATCATCACTGGGCAGTTTAGAGCATTGTTTTTAGCTCCCTCTCTGGTCACAGGCTTACAGCAGTGTTAAAAAAAATGCAGCCAGACTCTTCTCAGACAGAAGGAAAAAGGAGAGAGATAGGAAAGAGAAGAAATAAGGTAGGGAAGGAAAAGAACAAAGATTGTGTGCAAGGGAAACCGAGTCTCACATGGCAGGTGGTGTTTGGGATTCAGCTAGAGCTAGTGGGGGAGGGGATGAAGTATGCCCCCTTCTCTCTGGCCCAGTTTGGTCTGGACATCTCTTAGGATAGGGATGCAAGTGGCCCAAGGTTCCAGGAGATGGTGGGGGTGGCAGCCATGATGGTGAACCTTGCTCCTTCCTTTTCTCTCATCTTATATCAGCCAGTGCCACAGCCCATTAGCTTTTCCCCCAAGGTCTGTCTGTCAGTCTTTTTTTTTTTAAGGACCCCAAAAGGAAATGATGGGCAGAATGAGCCCATTCCCTCATTATTTGGTCTACAAATTAGACCTAATTTCCAACACACAAATTTTGATTCATGAGTTTTCATACCCCATGCTTTTCTTGTTTACCAGGCTTTTCTTGTTTATCACAGTCCTTGAGTTCTATCAAGAGGCTCTTTTTGCCTGGACTAATTCAGTTCTGTTTTTTCACTTGTGCTAATTTTTATGAACAACCTTATACGACAGTCTGAGTTGGACTTTGGTTACCTTTTGCCCAACAACATGTGTTGTTATCGTAGGTTATTGTGACATTTTAAAACCTTTCAGTCACTTTTTACAGTTGAGCTCACAATTAGGATCAATTTGTAGGCCCAATTACCACAACATGGTCCACAGAGTGAAATAATTTGACAAGCAAGCAGAGGTGGAAGTGGTCCATGAGTAGGGGAGTCTGTTTCTTTTGCAAAGATGTCCGGAGAAGGAAAAGACTGGGGAGAATCTGGTTTAATCTAATCATTCTTATTGTGTTGACCATTTGTTGAACTCTGAGAAGATGTTTGGCTGCTTCCACAACACAGGAAATGTGGACCTAGCCATGAGAATCTTACAATGTAAATTAGACACAGCCTCTTGGCTTGATTTTGAACACCCATCAATCTCATTGAAATTACTGGGAGTTGCGGTTGCTCAGCACCTTTGAAGATGAGTCCACAAGGGCCAAATTCAGAGTTGACATAATTGGGGAGGGACATTGAGGGGTAAGTTACACATTGGTAAGAGTGGATGAAAGTGAGTATAACTTACACATTGAGTAGGTGGTGTGGAAGGGCCTGCCTTGCCTTATCTTACATCCTCTTCTTAGTTGCTTTGCTTGCTATGAGCCCACACTTCTGCCTCTCCACGTCCCACACCAGTTCCACACCCTTTCCACACAAGTTCCACACCCTTTTCAAATCAGCATTCACACCACTTCTCAGTTTGGCTCATGGCGTACAGTTCGAAATTGAGTTCATACACAGATTATATGTACAAGAGGCACTGGATAAAAGGCTGGCCTTTTCGGTAGTTGTGGCCTGGTTTTCGGAGGAGCTGCTGAGCGCTCACAGGTACGAATGAAGTCAGTGGGAGCTGTGGCCATTGGAGTTCTGTTTTCATGATGTGTGTTCAGGGCTTGGCAAGGTTATCAATGAAAGGTTGCATGGAAGAAGTAAATTTTGGTGAGAGCTGTCCATGTAAAGAAGGAGGTATCTGAGAAAATTACTGGAGCCAGGGAGGTCTCAGTCATAGCATGGAAGAATGCTTAAAGACAAGAGTAGGAAGATAACACAGAGCTGGACAGGTAGGAAGCATGGAAAGAGCACAGACAACTGGATAAGAGAAAATGAAAGCAGAGATCTAGAGCCAAATACTCATCTGTCTGACTCCAGTGGTATCCTTATATATGTCTCCAATGGAGCTTCACTGAATTATGCCAGCTGAGAATCTAGCGCCTGTGAAATTGCTGTGCAAAGAGCGAGAGAAAGAATAGCGGTGAAACAGCAGCTATGCCCTGCTTAGAATTGCACTTGGGGGGATTTTCACATAAAACAAGCTTTATTACATGAGAAAAGTGACTTGTTTTTCCAGGGACTGCTGCCACGAATTGTTGGGCCATGTTCCCATGTTAGCAGACAAAGAATTTGCACAGTTCTCACAGGTAAGGAACCTTGTCTGTAATTTCAGTAGCAATGAGTACAAGGGACTAGATATGATTTGCTATTTTAATTTGGAAGGTTTGGTTGTCCCCCATTTATACCTGTATACGGTAGTGGTGTTATTTGTACTCTCTTGCATTGGGAGTGCCAGCTACACCCTGGAGGAAATATGCCCCTGGGCAGGACAGGCAGTATCTCCTAGGGGAGATAAGAACCAAGACAGAAATAAGAAGAGGGAAGCTTCAGTTGCAATGGAGACTCCTAAGCATGGCCTGCCTGAGAATGAATAGTCTGTTCTTTTAGGTACCCATCATACTGCATGGGAACTCGCATCTCTGGGTTTCACAGACAGGAGCCATCATAATTTAGGCTGATCCTGTCCCTGCATTTTCATTTCAATCTGCCAGGGTACTTCTAATATGTCCTTCACCGTGGGATTAAGTAGAGTTATATCTTGTTTATAAATGGCCATATTCTGACACCATTACTCATAGTGATTAGAGCCTTACCTCATGAGCAGTCTCCTTAAAGTAAACAGGACTTACATGTGGAGTAAGCTGCTACTCCATAGAAAAGTATCAGAATCTGGCCCAAAGTGGATTTAGTGCTTCTGAAAAACTGTGTTCTGTGGCTAATTAGGAAACTGCAATTTCTAGAGATTGCCAGTCTGTTCTCTAATTAAACACAGAACAGGTACAGCATGGGAAAAAGCAGCACAAGCTTTCCCTACCCTGTGTTATTAATGTGCCTCAAACTTGATCTGGTGGGATCCTCCCAGGGATAAGAAGGTTCCCCATGCAGTCCCCATCAGTCTTTGCCCTCTACTGAGACTGCCAACAAAAGTGCCAGGATTTTTGTGATATAGACACCTGTCCAGTAGTTCTGGAAAGAGACCACCAGTTGGTTTCGTGTCATGGAGCCTAGGGTCAGAGATCAAAGCCAAGGGTCAGAGGTCAGGAATCAGAGTCAAGGGTCAGAACCGGATTACCTGGAGTGAAGAAAGGCTTGGGCAAGGCTGGAGTCAAGGCAGGACCAGGGCTGGGAACACGCAGGAGTTATCACATGGTCATCATTTTGGTCATTACCATATTTGAAACAGTGAATCATATAATATTCTAATGTCCTGTGACTGCCCTGCCCTGCCCTGTGGGGGGAACACTCTCTTTTGCTTGATACTAGAAATAAAGAACCATTAAAAGATGTAAAAATAAGGGGCTATAGTAATTTCAGAACCACCAGGTTCTGTTGGCGTTTGCTCTGCTCCGTTATGGAAGAGCGAACGCAGGCTCACGAAAGCTTACTGATTTAAGTGAATGACATCAAGTGTTTTCCATGGCTGAATTCCTGTCATGGAAATTCTTCTTGATTTCATCCACTATATGAAAATTAATGGTAAAAATGTCCTTGTTTTGTTTTTGTTACTATGACACTGTATCCAGGACTTGAACTGTAAGGAGGCTCCGGAGAATTGCTGTTCCCACTGTTAAAATAATATAATTAGCTTAATGGGGATCATACAAGGGAATAGACAGATTCTTCTGTCAACTCTGCTGCTGAAAAGTTCAGTAGTGCTCTTTTGAAGTGCCAATAGGCCCAATCCAGCACTCACTGAAGTTGATGCGAGTCTTTCCACTGTCTTTAATGGCAGTTTTAACAGGCTCAAATTTCCATTGGGCTGGTAAAACTATGAAGTAAATTGTATCTCAAGCAATGCTGGAGGTGTATTATGCTCAGATTACCAAGGTCTATTCGATTCTATTCAGGTTTTTATACCCATGTTCACCACTGTAGTATTTTCCAGTAGTCCATCAAGCCATGTGACTACACATCTGTCACATGTTGTTTATTCTTTCCTCCTATCCCCAAAAGGAGAAGTGTGAGTAGTGGAGTGTCTTTTCTTGGTAGCATATGTCTTTTAAAAATATATATACACCTGTTACTCAGTGTTTGTTCGAGAAGACAGGACAAAGAAATGCACCATGCCCTTGGATCGGAAAGTGGTGAGGTTTGTGATGGTTGTTTCCTCTTGGGGGAGTTCATTCCACAGATTGGGATTGCCCTGGAGAATTATCTGTCTCCCCCACAGACAAGCTTGACTCAGATTGTCCAGAATTCCACTGCCCTAGGGAGCCTAGTTGTTGCCTGCAGACTTTTAGATGGTCTTGTATATACCCTGTGCCCAGGCCATGGAGTACTTGGAAGATAAGGACTGAGACCATAAATTCTATGAGAATCCAGTGTAAAGAGGGTGTCATACGCAGTCAGAGCCGGTGGTCAGAGCAGGGGTCATGCCCAATGATCAGAGCAAGAGTCAGGTCTAGTCATTAGACCAGACGTCCGTAGCCAAGGATCAGCATCCAGGGCCAGACCCAAGAGTCACAGCCAGAGTCAGTAGCCAGAGCCTAGGGCCAGTGATCAGATCCAAGTGTCAGAGTCAGAATCAGAGGTCAGGAATCGGAGTCAAGGGTCAGAAGTGGATTATCTGGAGTGAGGAAAGGTATGGGCAAGGCTGGAGTCAAGGCAGGACCAGGGCTGGGGACCAGCAGGAGCTATCACAGCCATGGGCAAATGCTTTGAGCAGCCGCTGAACTGCTGCTGTAGCTGGGCTTAAGAGCCAGCCTGCTGACTCTGCAAACAGTCGGGCAGTGTAGTCAGTCAGCCTAGCACCGGCAAGCTGTGCTTGTCAGCTTGCCCAGAGATTTGCTGTGCTGCAGGCCCTGCTTCCATACTGGCAATGTTGCATGTCCTGATTCCTGACAGAGGGAAGGACAGGTGTGATGTGCTTGTGGTAGCCTGCACTGCTGAGGAGACACGCTGTTGCATTCTGAGCTAGTTGGAGCTTCTTAAACACAGAAGGCTTCATGGTCAGTGTATCGCAGTGCTGCACTCCAGCTGAGCAGTGATGAAGGCATGAATCACTGAGGGCAGGTCTTCACTCACTAGAATGGGACGGAGTTTTCTAACCAAGTGGAGCTGATAGAAAGCATTCCTCACAGATGCTGCTATATGACAGCTCAGTGAGGCATCCAAGAGTAGTCCTAGATTACAACTGAATTGATCAATTATGGCTGTATATCTTTCACCAACAGGGACTGCACTGTAGCTCCGAGCTCTTCAAAATACTTTCCTCTGCCCACCAACATAACCTCCATCTTGCTCAGGTTCAGTTTCGGCCGGCTGTTCTCCATCCAAGAGCTGAGCTCATCCAAGCACTGGAATCTCTTGATAGCAGTATTGTGGTCATATGTGGTGATGGATAAGTAGAGCTGTGTCTCATTTGCATATTGCAGGATCTTGAGTTCACACCATCTGACTCATTTACCTAGTGGTTGTGTGTAGATTTAACATGAAAGAAACAGCAGGAGCAGAGATTCCTTACCCATTGGAGTTCTGACTGTACTACGTGTCTGGCATGAGGCATGTTACTTCCTTCCTCACACAGATTCTTTGTAGTGAGACCCATTTCTGCTACTCTCACTCCTTCAGTCAGAAAACACAATCGAGTTTGTAGGGTCATATCACTGATACAAAACAGAAGAAGCAAACTTTTTCAATCTCAGATAAGGTTTGGGTCAAGTTTTTGGTTATTTTTCTAATGCTAAGAGGACAGCGGTTCTTTTTTTTATCCAAACCACTTCACTCATTCTCACCTGTAACATGCTGCTGAATTCTTTTCTATACAGTCAGGGTTGAAGATGGAGAGTTCCAGAATGGGTCTTGTAGCTGAGGGGGAAAGAGGAACAGTTAGGAAGAGAGGAGAAGAAAAGAATAGGGAGACAGTAAGGAGGCAGGAAGAGTACCAGAGAACAGGAAAGTATCAGGGAATCCAGAAACGTAGATAGGGAGGCAGAGAGGGCAAGGGGGAATCAATTGAAAAGGCAAGGCTGGATGGGTAGGCTGGCAGATGGGCATCAAGGACTGTGAGTGAAGCTGGCATAGGAGCTAGAAAGGGATCTGGCAGGTGGGAAAGAGACTATTTGTATGTTGCCAGGCCATGCAATGGGAGAAGCTGGAGGTGTCATCCAGCCAGGGCTGGCGCTTGCATTTAGGCGGCTTAGGCAATTGTCTAGGGCGCAAGCATTATTAGGGGGTGGCATTTTGCTGGAGGGGGCGGCAGGCTGCTCCAGTGGACCTGCCGCAGTCGTGTCTGCGGAGAGTCCATTAGTCCATGGCTCCAGTGGAGATGCCGCAGGCATGCCTGTGGACGGTCCGCTGGTCCCGCGTGGCTCCGGTGGACCTCCCGCAGGCATGGCTGCGGCAGCTCCACCGGAGCCACAGACCAACGGACCTTCCACAGAAATGACTGCAGCAGCTCCACCAGAGCCGCGGGAGCAGCGCGTGGGGTGGCGAAATGGCCGTGCGCCTAGGGAGCGAGAAAACCTGGCGCCGGTCCTGCATCCAGCCATATAGACCTTGGCCTCGTAACAAGGTTTCTTTGTTTGGGGAGAGAGGGCATGTGCCTTGAGTCAAAACTAGTCTAAGAGCTGGTCAACATTAGGCCAAGAACTACATGCAGTTAAACAGTTTTAATGATCAACAAATCTGGTTCCTTCTGCTATGTAGATGGGGCCAGCGAGACAAAGGTATCCTGGAAACCCCTGTAGGACATTTTGGTTGACAAATAGCAATGACTATTTCATGTTAGAAATGAGATAGTACTCCTCTATCTCTGTCTTTCTCCTGTTGGCTAAACATTAACACAAGTATAACATTGTCTACTTGCTTTAGGCTATTGGACTGGCTTCTCTTGGATCATCTGATGTTGAGATTGAAAAACTGGCAGCAGTAAGTATAGATTACACTTTAACATCAGAGATAAAATACAAGGGCCCTGATTTTGAGAAAATACTGAGTGTTCACTTTCAGGTGTCTCAAGTTGAGTACCCAAAATGGAGGCATCACAAAAGTTGTCTCTGAACTGTATCTCCAGATCAGGAAAGGGTAGAAACATGTGTTCAAGTCCATCCTTCTTGAGGAAAGCAGATAAGCACATACGTAACTTTAAGCAAGTGTTTTAACTATTTTCCTGAATCTGAATGTCTTCCTGAATCAGGGTCTTCATTCAGTTTCAGTCACAGAAAAGTCACCAGTCACTTTCAGCTTCACATCACCCCAGCTACTAGGTCAGATTACCTGCATCCTACTATTAAATTAAACCAGCATTGAAAAAGAGTTTATTTTTGTGCAAGCACAAACCAGCAACTAGCTGTGATGATCCACATAGGCACTACAGTTGCAAACACTAGAACTATCAAAAGCATTCTCAGGGTAGCTATTACTCTGTGGGCAGCATGGCTTTGCAGATAGAGCCCTTCTAGGACTCAAAAAACCTGGTTCTAGTCTGGCTCTGCTTCTGGGGGTTCTCAGGCAAGTCACTTCACCTCCCTGAACCTCAGTTTCCTCCTCTGTGAAAAGGGGATAATGATACTAATGTACTACCTAAAGTGCTTTGCAATCCATGGGTGAAAAGTGCTATCTAAGATCTAGGTGTTTTTATTTCCTCACTGTTCATTTCAGACAGCAGAAGTTATATTTATTTACATGACCAAAACCTCAGCTGGAGTAAGACAACATCATCGCCACTGAAGTCAGTGAGGCTTTTCAGCAGCTGAGGTTCTGCTCCACAAGGTCTTTCTTGTGGTTGTCCCCTAGCCAGCAGCCCTAGTCATTAGGGAATCAAACTCCAGGGCTAAACCACAATACAAACTCACAGCTGGCCTCACTTTACCAGGCTGCCCAGTCCAAACTCCTCACAACTGTCCTGCAATCTGAGTAGTGCAAGGCCCACATAGCAGAAAGCACAACATGATTGCCTGGCTTCTTGCCGTGCAAAAATAGTTACTGGCCCCCAAAGCCAATGGCCCTAAATGTCAGCCTGTGGGAGCTGTGTACGACTACTGTAAGGAAGGCTGGACTATCATATACTACATCACGTGGTCCTGGGATGGACAATACTTTAAGAACAAGGAGAGCCCACAAAAGATATCCTCTGCCCTCCTGTGATCAAATTCGTGCACCAGGAGTGCGAGTTCTGGAACAGCGTGTATAGTGGGGATGTTTCCTTGCTTATGAGAATCACCACTTAGTGAACTCACATGTTAAATTACACTGGCCAGAGATGTTTTCAGTTTGAACCTGCAAACTCTGAGTGTATTGATATGATAACATACTATCACCTCACGCTGACCTATGTAAGTTGAGGATAGGGGGGTGGTGTGAAGACCAGCTATCCCCAGCTGGTATAAATGGGGATAGCTCCACTGACTTGCATGGGGTTCTGGCCTCATAATGAAACACCCTGGGGGGTACGTCTTTACTGCAAAACAATACCCACGGCAGTGAGTCTCAGAGCTCAGGGCAGCTAACTTGGGTTCACAGGGCTCATGCTACAGGGCTAAAAATAGCAGTGTAGGCATCCAGGCTCAGGTTGAAGCTTGTGAAACCCAGAAAGGAGAGAGCGTCTCAGAGCTCAGGCTCCAGCCTGAGTCCAATCATCGTCACGGCTATTTTTGACCCGGTCACACAAGCCCTGTGAGCCTGACTCAGCTGACCCAAGCTCTGAGACTTGCTGATGTGGGTCTATTTTTGAAGTATAGCTGCACCCTGGGTCATTCTTTTGGGAATGCCTACCATTTCATGCCAGGGCCGCCCAGAGGGGGATGGGGCAAGTGTGGCAATTTGCCCCAGGCCCTGGGTCCTGCAGGGACCCCCATAAGAATATAGTATTCTATAGTATTGCAACTTTTTTTTATGGAAGGGCCCCCCCGAAATTGCTTTGCCCTAGGCCCCCTGAATCCTTTGGGCAGCCCTGTTTTATGCAACCTGGCCTATTCCAAAGGCACATACTTGCTCATCAAGATGATTTTTGAGCACCAGGAGTAAATCAGCTGTGTCGGGGTGAACTACCAGTCTACGGAAAGCTCTAATAGAGGGAGAGGAATCCTTCTAACCCTCCCTTATACAAGCAGCTCCTGCAGCCTCTCCTGCGCCTCTATGATGAACCCACACATATCTTTTCAAACCCTGCAGTTCTCAGTCTCTTTGTTGCAGACCAGGAAAGGGTCACCAATAATAGCCCAGGGGTTGTGAGTCTGTCTAATGATCCCTTTCTCCAGTCGCCTGTTGGAGAAGATTTGCTCAGCCATGTTTGCCAGGATGCAGACTGAGAGCAAAGTGCCCCAAAAACCTTTTAACTCTTCTGTGGCACCTACTATGAAACACAGGATCCCAGGCATCCCATAAAATGCCATGGCAGGAGCCACACTGCCACCCTCCTCCAAACTCCTCAGGAATCTATGGCACATCTGAGAAAGCCTCTTTGTGGGTGAGCAAAAATGGGAGAAAAAGAGCTACGTTGTCCCTAGATTCCATTTACGCCAGTACTTGGGAATTCAGCTCTGTGAGGGAACAAATTCATTCTCTTTTGTTTTTTACAGTTGTCTAATAAAGTGATGCAAACTAGGGGTCAGATTGTGGACCCCTTATGTGACTCATCCAAGTGGTCCCATTAACATTGATGGGACAACTCCTGAAACTCCTGGGTCATCAGTGGAAATATGGGGCCCACAGTCTGGCTCTAAATCACCAGATCACATAGAGACACATTCTGACTCCTCCTGCTGACCTTACTCTATGAGATGTCTCCTGAAGTCAGTGGGACCATTTATGGAACCAGGCTCATGCTGAGGCATGAGTGCTGCCGTTACAGCACTCATGGGGAGGAGGGATAGTTCAGTGGCTTGAGCTTTGGCCTGCTTAAACACGGGGTTGTGAGTTCAATCTTTAAGGGGTCCACTTAGGGATCTGTGGCAAAATCAGTACTTGGTCCTGCTAGTGAAGGCAGGGGGCTGGACTCAATGACCTTTCAGGGTCCTTTCCAGTTCTCTGAGATAGGTGTATCTCCATATATTAACAAGCTAGCTCTTAATTGCCTCTCAAGTGAGATGTGTGGTCTAGTGCCCAGAGCACAGGTCTTGGGAGCCAGGAATATCTGCATTCCCTCTCATTTTTGATACTTCTCTCTCTCTGTGTCATGTTGGTTAACTCATTTAGTTGGCCTGCTTCAGTCTCTCCACCTGTAACAGGGCTATTAATGCCTATATCATAGGACCATTGTGAGGACTATCTAGTTAATGTAATTAACATGTGCTGCTAAGTGTTATGAGATTGATTTTACTAAAGCTAACTCTGAACCACCATTGATTCCTTCGTCTATTCAGTTCTTAATATTTAGATTGAACATGTGTCCAGTTCTACACAGCTGTGTGAGAGCAGGACAGATTGAAAGTTGTCAGCATTCATGTTTGAACTCATTGCCCAGACAATATCATATCACATATCACACTATAACTGTGAGTGTCAAGATTCAAGATCCTCACTCACTTAGCATCACAGAAGCGGCACGAGGTACTTTCAGAAAGAACAGGGCACCCCATTCCACCTTCCTATCCCTAGGGATCCAACCAAAGAGATCCTATACTAAAAAGATGAGGAATGGGAAAAGATCCCCTTTAGAAAATAGAAAGGATTTAGATGATTAGAACATCACAAATGGAGTATTATCATTTGAAATGTATGTAAAGTAGTTAGAAGAGAAAACCCCTAAGGAACAACAATCCTGGGTGTTTGCTTCTTTGTTTGCCTGTTTGTTGTTTGGGGGTTTTAAATTGTAAATGTCCTTGTTAATAACAAGTCAGAAAACTATGAAGATATAGATCAAAGATACCAAGATATATTGGTAGAATAGTGTCATACTCTTCTGTGAAGTATCAGCAACTCTTTAAGCGGAATGCTGTAAACAAATCACGTAGGGCTTGATTGAAACTTAGAGCTCAGCCCTGTGTAACAGGAAGTACATAGCTGAATGCCCCAGAAGGAGGCCTGAGATGAATTGTGACAGAGAGCCACATTGGGAATATGATTCCTTCCTTCCCTGTTGTTTCTTGTTCTTGGGCAGGTTATAGGTTCCACCCCTCCCTTCCCTTCTGCTAGGGGAAGGTACTGAGTGGATAGGCCCTGCTTCCTCCTTCCCCCAGCTTCCCCATGTCTGAAACTGCAATGGGTGAAGTGTTAACAGGGTTGCAGAGGGGGAAAGTGTCATAATTCCCTTTCTCTCCTGAGCAGGTCTTTAGGGTTGGGTCATAATCCAGAACGTAATATAGAACTACTTCAATTTGCAAGGGCAGCTGAAAGGTATTTGTCCTTGCTGTCTGTTGTAATGTGATAAAGATGGAATGGGCTTAATTTTAAAGTGGATATTGGTGCTAAAGGATGGATAATTTCAAATTTCTGCTAATAGTGCCATACAGAGAATGGAAGGGAGGTGACCTTTCCTATTTCCTTTTGCTCAAGTAGTACATAAATTTAAATATATAAATATGTAAACATATAAATAAGTAAGGATATTTTCTTAAAATATACAAACTTAATACTTAAAGATAAATAGAAATTAAGAAAAGTAATAAGGAGAAAAGAAACAAAAGAAAGATAAGGCACAAGTCAAATAAACAAAAAGGGAGGTGATTATTAGATCAGTTTATGGTTCTCACAAACTGATTAGTTGTTCTTGGTTATCAGCTCTATTGGTTTACTATTGAGTTTGGTCTCTGCAAACAAAATGGATCCATCAAAGCTTATGGGGCAGGACTCCTTTCATCTTACGGGGAGCTTGTGGTAAGTAAAATGTATTTATTATTGACTGATTCCTATAATCCATTTTCGAACGTTTGTGGGAAAAGTTAATGAATGTTTTCTGACATCAAAATATTCTGAGGATCATTTTAAAAAACGCTTGATCACCACGTTTAGAACCTCACTTCTCCACTCCTCCCACCCTAGAGAAATTCAGATATTTTCTTCTCTCCTACAACAGCCATCACAAATGTGAATAGAAAAGTTATAGTGTTGTCTGTCTTTCAACTAAATAGTCAACATAGCCATGAAAACTAACTATACTTATGAACTAATAGACTGTCTCCTTACGGTACCTTCACCATTATAAGTTTGGGCTCTCTCAGCATGTGAACAATGTGCCCAGCCATTTGATGGCATCAGTAGTAACCAGGTAGAGAGCCGGTAACCTGCCCTCAAAATAAGTCAGTAAGGATATGCGACAGTCTGAAGTTCACTGTAGCTATATTGCAGGTCATTAGAAAAACCCTGTTTAAAGAGATTAGCTGCACAGTTGCCCTGTCCTGTTCAAAACTGGCTCAGAGATTACTAGGGCCCTACCATTTTCAGGGCCGTGAAAAATGCATTGTGGACCATGAAATAAGTGCTTCCCTGTGAAATCTGATGTCCCCTTGTTCCTAGGAGCACCCCAGCAAAGGAGACTCCTTTCTTGGCTGGGCAGGGAAGGAACAGGACTTGTCCATCTCCTGCACAGCTGCTCTGTGTGGGGAGACCAGACTCACCTCCGGGTGCCTTCTCCTGCTGCAGGACACTCTCTGGGACTGGGCAGCAGTCTCAAAGGTTCCTGCAGCTGGAGGAGACTTGTGGAGTTGTGTCTGATCTTCCCTGTGCTGCTGGGAGTGCCTCAGCAAAAGGGGCTCCTATCTCCGGCTGGGCAGGTGAGGGACAGGTCTTGTCAATCCCTGCACAGCTACTCTGGGGGGCAGGCAGAGCTCAGACCCACCTCCACCTCCAGGAACCTCCTGCAGCTGCAGGAAGCTCTGTGGTTGCTGCACAGAAGTGAGAATGACAATCCCATGACCCCCCTACAACAGGTTTGCAACCCCCACAATCCCTTTTTGGGTAGGGACCCCCACAGTTACAACACCATGACATTTGAGATTTAAATATCTGAAAACATGAAATTTACCAATGTTCAAATCCCATGGCTGTGAAATTGGCCATAATGGACTGTGAATTTGGTAGAGATGACCACAGATGCCTTGACAGATCAAAACCTGGCAGACAGAAGTGTGGTTGTCTGATATTAAGCTTGTGTAGTTGCCTGTTATTCACTAGAGGGCAGTGAGTCTTCTGGGACTGGTGTGCTCCTAACTCCTGCAAACCAAACTGCAGGGTTCAGTTTCCAAACTGAATGGTGCATGGTTTGCAGAGCTTTCCCTTATGGTCTTCAGGGAACACCTCTCATTAACACTAGCATAGAAATCTGTGTGTCTTTGTTACAATATGGTCAGGGGCGGCTCCAGGCCCCAGCACGCCAAGCATGTGCTTGGGGTGGCAAGCCGCAGGGGGCACTCTGCCGGCACCACGGGGGCGGCAGGCAGGGTGCCTTCGGCAGCTTGCAGGCACGGCTGCGGAAGGTCCGCCGAAGCCGCGGGACCAGCGGACCTCCCACAGGCAAGCCACCGAAGGCAACGTACCTGCCGTGGTTGGGGCAGCAAAATGCCTAGAGCCGCCCCTGAATATGGTACTGTGATCTTGTGCATGACCATATTTTAAAACAGCATTATAGAGGCACAGAACCTATACATACAATATTGGACTTTCTCGCTTTGAACCAAAAGATCAATGTGCCTCTCCACAAATTGTGTTCAGTTACCATATATTTGGCTTAGACTTATACTTGTTCTCGGATAAGTCTGCAGGCTACTGATATTTTCTTTAACTTCCCTCTGTCTTAACCATATGCATTGTCAACAAATATAAAGTTCATCGCTGATTTTATTTATCTTTTAAAACCTGTCAGATCCGTTATCAAAACTGAATATGGAGCAAGGATCAACATTTGTTTTAATCCCCTTATATGTCTGAATACTTTATAGCTTTAAATCTAATTTATTTCAATGTTAAGCAGGGTAATAAAGGATATTGGTGCTCATGTCTCCAAATACGTATGTTTTGAGGCACCTAGGTTAAAGTTCAGAAGCTCAGCAAAGGTTAACTAGTAGTTTTTCAGCATGGCCTCTAGAGATGTTGACAGAGCTTGAAATCTCCTTTAAGTGATTAATCACAATAGAGGAATCCAGTCAAGTCCTAAGGCTAAGTCTGAGGTGAGAGAATACGACCTTGGTTATAAAGGCTAAAGTTACATCTGCCCTTTAACTGAACGTAGAAGGCAAGCAATTTGTATTGCTGCCTAATTTCCCCATTAAGAACTGTAGAATCATTCGGAGATGTTTTAACCCCTTCCCTGCAAACTGCTGCTACTTCATTTTAAAATGAACTGCTTCCATTCAACCATTCTATTCTATTTTATCAAGATTCTCGTACCGCGCTCATCACTGTATCTCTGAGTGCCTTCCAGTATCTCATTAAGTAACTCGACTAACATCTGTGTGTATTCTCTCATTCTCTATCCCAGGGGGATATTTTTAAAATATACATGTTGCTCTGTATTTATGTTACAGAAGGCAAGGTCAAAGAGAGGCACCTTGTTCTTGGGGTGAAAGGTGGTGAGGTTTATGTTGACCTTTAATACCTGGCATGGAAGGGTTCTCAAACGAGCCCCTGAGAAAGTTCCAGCTCCGGCAATCTTTACCCTTATTGTAGAGAATTCTGTCGTGTCAAAGAAGTGTAGTTATTGACCCTGATTTCTATCCCAGAGTATTAGGTGGTCTTTTAAGTATCCTGGGCCCAGGTGACAGAGTGCCATAAAGGTACAGACTGAGACTTTGTACTTGATTTAAATTCTATTAGAAACTAGTGAGGAGAGCAGAAGATGGATGTGATGTGCTTGCAGTAGTCTATGTTGCAGGAGGAGAGGTGCTGGGCCACGCTGAACTAGTTAGGGCTTCCTAGGTGCTGAAAGCTTCATGTCCAGATATATGGCAGTGCTGTAGTTCAGCTGAGGTGTGAATAAATGAGGCCAGGTCACTGTCCCCCAGGATGGGACAGAATCTCTTAGCCAACCAGATCTGATAGATAGCATGATTCATGGATACTGCTATATGAGAGCTTGGTGTCAGTGAAGAATCCAAGAGTACTCCTAAACTATGGATTGAATTATTCAGTTATCAGTGGATCTAATGGAGACTTCACTGTAGCAGTACACTCTTCCAAATGTTCCACCAGCATCACCTCAGCTTTGCTCAGGTTCAGTGTCAGCCAACTGTTCTTATTCCATGAACTGATCTCATCCAAGCACTGGGCCATCTTGATGGTAGTGGTATGATCCTATGTGGTGAAGGATAGGTAGAGTTCTGTGTCCTCTGCATGTTGTTGTTTGTGAGTCTATGCCATCTGACCAGTTCACGTAGTGGCTGCACGTAGGTGTTGAATGGGACCGGAGAACATGTCCGTCTCCCTTGGTGGCTGCAACCCAATTGAGCAGCAAGGTCCACCTTTTATACTTTCTGTTCCTCTCCCAACCCTCTGCCTCTGGTGTGGTGAGTGTGGCTTTGCTGGTTTGGCCCAGTAGGGGGCATCTGGCCATCCCTCACTGTCAATCTCCAAGGATGGCCACACCTCTTTGCTACAGGTTGGTTGTGCAACAGGCTAAGTGGAACTGGAGAAAGAGGATAAGATGTCAGGAAGAACAAATACTGGTGTCAGACTAAAGACTCAGGAATGCAGGCAGGAGGATTGTTCCTGGACATGGCTTGAAGACAAACAGCCATACCTAAGAACATAAAGGTGGCCTCTCAATATGTTTAATAGAGCTTTTGGTTCTTTCATCGCCATGAGCTTGTTGTATCATTTATTGCTAATTAAATAAGTTGATGGGACTTTAAAAATAAAACTTGAGGGCTGTGAGGTGAAGGGACAGCTGTGTTACTGAAGCCCCCAGGAGCTTTGCCCGCAGCTCACTTGGTTTGGAGAGATCTGCACAGTCAAAGACTTCCTAGCACTCTAGCATTTAGAAAGAAATTTCAAATCATTATGTGATAAGAGGCAAGTGACTCAAAACTAGATGGTTAGCTCAAAATCAGAGATGATGCCATCAGGCTTTGAATGATAGAGAGCAGAGTATGCCATCCTTACCCACTTTGGTAAAAGGGATTATTGTTATCACATTTTTTCTATCAACTCCCTACCTAGTATTTATACCTGACTTGCATTTGCCTTCTTTATTAACATTTCAGAATCAATGTTTAAATACCTTCACACCCTGAATTTGATTCTAGAAAAGGGTATGCCCACCCTGCATTGTTGCAATGCACGAAAACTCTTCTTTTCCATGTGTGTTGTATTAGTGAAAAAATATAAAAATAACTTTAAACTGTAAATGTAGTATCCTATTCATAATTTATCTTGCCCCATCCCAAATGCACTTTAGACTCTTAATCAGTACAATGGATGTTTATTTTGTTACGTTTTTATGCACAAATTCTAACCTTTTGTGTTGTTTTTTGTTTTTAAAGTATGCTTTATCAAACACGCCTGAGCACAAACCGTTTGATCCTGAACTGACTGCAGTTCATCCATATCAGGATCAAACCTTCCAACCTGTCTATTTTGTCGCAGAAAATTTTGAAGATGCCACGGCCAAACTCCAGTGAGTATGTCATTGGTGCACATTCTTTTCATTGAGATAAATACATTGGGCCAAATGCTTATCTCCAATGCACAGGAGGCACTACTACACCTCTGCCCGATCTGGTAGATGAGCTAAGGTTAGAAGCTGGGTTCCATTTACAGTATCAAGCTAGATACATCCTCATTCCATAAAATATGGTGGCCGATTCGGAACACACACGATCTGCACATTTTTTAATAAATAAAAATACTGCTTTTTAAAAGCAATAGTTGTATATAAGACTCCAGCTACATACCTAGCCAGCCCCTAACCCCAACATCCAAAAAATGCCTTACTCACATTTGTCCTAGCGCCATCTCTCTGAGGTAGGTTCTGTTGCTGAGAGGTAGAGACATTAAATTACTTTCCCAAAGTCACACAGGAAGTTTGTGGCAATCAGGAATTGAAGCTAGATCTCTTGTAGCTCTGTCAAGGGGCTTTACCGTAAGGCCATAGGCGCCGACTCTATGGGTGCTCTTGGGTTGGATCACCCAAGGAAAATTAATAGTGGGTGCTCAGCATACATCAGTGGGCTTCTCCTCCCTCTCCTCCCTCCCCCAGTGTCTCCCACCAGCAGCAGGCCCCACCAATCAGCTCCTCCCCCTCTCCTCCCAGCGCCTCTCACCTACCCTGATCAGCTGTTTGATGGCATGTGGGGACGCAGGATGAGGTGGGGGCAGGGCTGGGTGATGCATGCCCCAAATGCCGGGAAGTGAAAGGAGTGAGGGGCCAGGAACAGATGGAGTGGGACAAGCCAGTCCCTCCTCTGGCTGTTGGGATGCTGATCTGCAGCATGGCGGGCCGGCATTGGCAACTGCCTGACATAGCCTGCTCAGCCTGGCTGGGGAGGCAGCTTCTGCTCCCTGACCAGGCTTGGGTGCCAGAGACCAGGGGTGAGCAAGCCAGAGCCTCCCACCCCCAGCACATTTTCGGCTTGCTCAGCCATGGTCCCCAGCAGCCGAGCCCGGGCAGGGAGCGGGGCCACCTCCACAGCCAGGCTCTCTCAGGCAGAGCAACGACCAGGAGGGGTGGCATTGGAATGACTCCCTCCCACTCCCCTCCCGAGCTCCCTCCTGGGGGGAGGGGGAGGTGCAGAGGGATGACAGAGTGCCCCCCCCCAACACACACAGGTAACATGTGTCCTGGGTTGGGCATAGGGGAGGGTTGCCAGGGAGGATGACATGTGACTGGTCACAGGACCTCCTCTTTAGAGCGTGCCCGCCCCCCAGTATGGGATGGTACCAATTGTCTATGAGGTGCCCTTGGGGGAGGGGGCGGAACAGGGGTGGAAAGAGGCAGGGTGGGGTGGGGCCTTGGGGGAAGGGATGGGGCCTGGGGTGACGTGGAGGTCAAGCACCCTCCAGGAAATGAGGAAGTCAGCGCCTATTCATAAGGCCATCCTTCTGTCCCAAATGTGTAAGCACAAGGGAACAGAATTAAAATTCACAGTCAACCTAAGTTCTGTCATAACATTAGAGTGCAGTCTAGGTAACATTCTTATAAAGCAGAGTGTGTCGGGGGGGGATATAATTTCCTAGATTTTTTTTAAAAGGTCATAAAAAATCCTATTGTGTAACAATGCCCTCCTCCGCTTTTAGCAGTGTTTGAACACTGAATCATCAGCACATTAGCTGGCAGAAGGAGGAAGCAGCTATTGGTTGTAAGGGTGGGTAAGAAGCTGCTGTGGACATGTGCTGGGTCAGGGTGGGGAATTCTTCAAAGAGAGCCCACTCCAGCTCTCTTCCCCCAACCTCCTGGAGACGCTATCTTTTCCAAGGGTTCCCAGCGTACAGTCTGCTATTGCGGTAGTGATAGCAATTTAGGCCTCACCTTAGGTTACAGTGTTCAGTTATTTTCAGACAACTCACCTGACTGAAGAAAAATGGTGATTTTTCAAAAGTGTAAATCTCAGTTAAACCTGAAGAGAATGTTATGGAACAATGAAAAGGCAATTCTCTGGCCTCAGGGCTTTATCCAGTCCAAATTTCAAAAGCCTACTACAATGGAGGTTTTGCAGCATCTCAAAAAAGAAAAGCTTCCCAAGAATCCTTCATGGTGGAAGGTATTAGGTAACCTAAATGTAGGGATTGCTTCCAGCTCCTCCTATAATTATATAAATTCCAAATGGACACATTGACATAAATGACTGCTATTGCTGTAAAACAGGAGTAACATAGTGGTAAATAAGGCCCTACAGGTTTAACGTTTAGGGTTTTGCCTGCAGGTTCAAATGTCATTTACCTATCTCTTATATTCTTCCCCCACACCAATAGAAAATATGCTCTGAAGATCAAGAAGCCTTTTTCTCTTCACTATGATCCATTCACCTGCAGCATAGAGATTCTGAATACACCTCAGAAAGTCAAGAACATGCTCAGTCAAATGAAAGAGGAGCTGAAAAACCTCTGCTTTGCCCTTGAAAACATTTCTTAAAAGCCAGTCTTAGCTGGTGCTGAAATGTGTACAAATAACTCGAGAACTTACTCATTTCTAGTGGTGAAACTGTGTGTCTGAAGATCCTAACTCATGAGTAGCTGAGTCAGTCTAATCACCTCAGTGAGTCAAGCTACACAATCTTAGCCACATTCATTACTTGTTATAGTATGTTTCAGTGACAAACAACAGAGTATTCTACTTTTGATAGGCAATATAAGCTAGTATTGAGTGGAGTATATTTATCTACTGCTGTACCCTTTATTGCGTTATATTGATATATAGAAACCCACGCCACTTTTCTAGGGCTATCTCATTGAATGACACAACTTTTCAGACATGTGACTTTTGTTTGCCAGTTAAATGACCCCAAAAAATCAGGGCTGATAATTGCTTGAAAATATCATCTATACATTTTTGGAGCTCAGTTCTGCAAACAGTTACTAAGATGTATAATATTGACTACCACGCATAGTCCCCTCAATCTGTCCTGTAGAAAATGTTTGTAGGATCAAGCCTTGAACTTGTACATGGTATCTATTTGAGACTGTCAGTTCATTTAGCAGCCTTCATTTACTGGTAGATAATTTAGTGCCATTAACAAAAGCCCAGCGTTTGCTATGGATTTACTTTCCTGTCTCTCTCTCTCTCTCACACACACACACCCCCTTACTTACTTACTTTTTCTTTAGAGCCATTTGTTTCATTACATCTTGTAGTAATTTATCTGTCTGCTTCTTGCCAATTGGGGCATAGGCAAAAATGTTTGATGACTAATAATAAATCATATTTGAATAAATCAAAATATTATGTTTTCAAGCTAGTTGTTTTGCTTTGTAGACTGAACCATGTGCTCAAGGAAAAATAGGTGGAGGATAATGCCAGAGAGGGAGAGCTATAAAAATATTTTCTATAGATGGACTCTACAGGCCATAGGGTCTTGTTAATGAATTCCCTCTGAGAGATGGAATTTGGATTTTAGACTTGAGTTTGGCTGGCGCTCAGAGTAGACTTATATTTGGAAGGAATGGCTTTGTTTTGTCCAAAGCCTCACACTTACCTTGGAGGGACTCCAGGGCCGCCCACACACCCTTGTCTTTTCCAGTTCCTGGAGCAGTGAGAGAAAAATAAATAACATAGGGCCAGCTTCTCCTACCCTTACATATGCCTATTAGTGCCTCACTTCTCAAGTAAGGCCATTGATTGCAGTGGAACTACTCAGGGAGCAGGGTACTACTGTGGCAGAATCTAGTCCTGAGCTGATTTTGGTGTTTTTAACAACACATTATTGTGATAAAATGCAGCCTTAATGACAATTGGCCAGATTCATCCCTGGTGTAACTTCATTGACTCCTATGGAGTTCCAACAGTGATTAATTTGACTCATGATTTCAGAGGTAAGTTGCTTTTTCCATAAGAGGAAAAACTTGCTATCCTTACGCAAGTTCTAGGTCAGGGTCTCATATGATCCAGCAAAGGCTGTTCCAAAAGCAGCAGTGATCACACTTTCTTAAGGACTAAATTCTCTAACTCTTATATGGTGTAAGGACAGAGGAAGAACTGCAGGGTTTGACCCAAAATGACATGGACCAATTGCATTGCTCTTACAATAGCTGTTGTTTCATCATCATAAAATAACTATGGAAAAACTAGCATATGGTGCCATATGAGGGTGATAGAGGCTAGCAGCAGATAATATCAAACAGAAAAAACTATATATAGTTCACATTTGAGTTGTTTCATGCTAATCTTTCATAGGGTGACTTGAAAGCCAAGTAAAACATGTCTTGTGACTTGAAACTGAACAATGGATGAACTCCCTGTGGTGGATATTTTGCTTAGCCTGATAAACTTGTTTTTCCTAGATTGGGTGCATGTAAAACAAAACAGTGTATTTTATTAAATCTGTATTGTGTTTTTCTGTGATATGTGGGACAATTCTTGGGCAGTCATTACTTTTTTTTTCTTAGCCAACTCTATCTCCTACCCATTTTGACCCCTCTGAAGTCATCAGGTGTCGGATTGCTTCCTTGTGGACTTACAAGGAGTTCCCAGCATGGTCACATCTTAGGATTTTGTGGACTTGGCAAGAGAGAGGAGTCCTAAGTAACCTCAAGTCTTCAGGAAACTGGGCCATGTTTCTCCCCATTTCTCACCTCACCCTCCTCTTTCCTCCATTGAGGATCTGTATTTTATGGCAAAGCTCTCACAGTCCAGTGGGATACCCCTATTTCTCAACCACTTTCCTCTGAGACATCTTCATTCTTTACACTGGGGTGAAGATCTGTTATGGACTGAACCTCCATCCTGACATGACCAATAAAAGCAACCAAGGAGCAGGAGAAATCGTGACCCTTCCCTCATGAGTAGAAAGTATCACATCCTAAGTAGTCCCACTCCCTACTGACCCAGGAGGAAAGAAGGAAACTCACATGATAAATTCCCAAAGGATCCTAAAACACATAATGAACTGATGTCTAGACGTATACAAAGGGGTCACTTAACTCACCACTGAAATTCAGCCACCTCCAAGATTTCCCTGAAGAGTGAATTTTTATAACTGTTTAATAGCTAACTGAAGCACTAGTTAAGATAGGAAGCAAAGATAAAGGGCCAAATTCTCAGCCCTCAGTCCAGTAACCTTGCACTACTCAGGAAGTACAAAGGGAGTGAAAACTTCACCTAAGTCCTCTTCTGGGGATTCATGGGGTAGTGCCCAACAGGCATACAGGCAAGCTATACATCTCCCTCACCACATTACCAGTGCAGGGGGCATGTCACAGGTAATGGGGTGAGGCAGGGGATGACTTAAATACAATGTGCATTAGCAGTCTCCAGCTGGTGTCTGGGGTTGTTTTCTGGTCTATTTTGCTATTAAACTTATATCAATCTAGGATAAACAAAGAGGAAACAAAGTCACAATATATATTTAACTAAGTGGTGGGAAGTGCTCCTTTCAGTACCCAAAGCAAGCCCCTCCCTCCCTTCCATTGCTGCAGCCCAGTTCTACAGCACTGTTCACTGGGCTGTTATTGTACAAGCCTGCATCACATGTAACATACTACAAAAGACTGCAATGACCAGGCAAGGTAACGTGAGGAAAAAGCTCTTCCAGTTTAGAAGCTAAAACTGAAGCTGAACTAGCTGGTTTAAATCAGTTTGGGATATCATTGGAAATTAAAGGACCTGAACTTGCTACCACTGAAGTCATGAGGCCAGAGCTTCAGCTGACTTAAAGCAGTGGGGAACCTTTGACGTTAGTAACGCTACACTGATTTATAGCACGCGTGGGGCTGCAGCAATAGAAAAAATCCCATTGAGTGCAGTGGTGCATAAACAGGATCCGAATTCAATAAAGAAGTCATTTACAGTAATGTCAAATCACAACATTTAGTGACATGGCCCTATATTGATTAACAGAGAATAACTCAGTTGCATGGATTTAACTGAGGTTCATCAAGCGCTATGGATAGGCCCACTTTAAATACACTGAAATCAATAGACAGCAAACCAACTCACAGAGGGTCAGTAGCTGTTATGGTGGCATTAAACAGTGTTATGTTTCAATAATGTCTTGAGATGACACAGTTAAGCAACGCTTTCTCTTTTGCAGAACAAGAGTATGAAAAACCTTCTCAAATTTTTTTAAAATATGTTGGTTTTTTTAAGTGTTTCCTGAATTGATCCCAGAACCGTTGGGTTTGAAGTGGAACGTGTGTTGGCTGATGGTAGGAAATTTGTCAAAAGTGTTTAAGCCTTGTACTTCAACCAGTCAGTTTGGGTCCTACTCTCATGTCAGTTCCTATTTCTTGATTTAAATCTAAGTAAACAAAATGATTTCACTCTACTCTTTTGTCTCTAGTGTCCTACAAATACAAGCTTTGAAACTGAATCTGACCCTTATGTTTTGCTCCCTTATAAAACATTTTGTTAGTTTTAGGGCATTGGGAAATGGAAGGAACTGTGTTTGTAACTTATTATCCACTATCATTTGTTGCAACCTTTTTCTAATTACTTATCTTCTTTCTTTGTCTGATTTTATCCAACGGTTAGCAAAACATGCTTTCAGTTACAAATGTGTTGTTCAGAAATCCTAGCAAAATATTAAATGCATAGAACATAAGAACAGCCATGAAGGGTCAGAACAATGGTCCATCTAGCCCAGTATCCTCTCTTCTGTTAGTGGCCAGTGCCAGCAGCTTCAGAGGGACTGAACAGAGCAGCACAATTTTGAATGATCCATCCCCTGTCATCTAGTCTCATCTTCTGGAAGTTGGAGGTTTAGGGACACCCATAGCATGGGTTTGCATCCTAGACCATCTTGGCTAAGAGCTATTGAAGGACCTATCCTCCACTAATTTCTATTATACATTTTTAACCCACTGGTACTTTTGGCCTTCACTACAACCCCTGGCAGTGAGTTACGCAGACTGATTATGTAGAGTGTGATGAAGTACTTCATTTTGTTGGTTATAAACCTACTGCCTGTTAATTTCATTGGATGACCCTTGATTCTTATGTTATGCGGAGTAAATAACATTTCGTTATTTGCTTTCTCCACACCAGTCATTATTTTATAGACCTCTATCATATCCCCCTTAGTCATCTCTTTTCTAAGGTAAACAGTTCCATCTCATTTTAAGCTGTCCTCATATAGAAGCTGTTCCATACCCCTAATCATTTTTGTTGCCCTTTGCTGTACCTTTTTTCAATTCTAATATATGTTTTTTGATATCACTGAGGTTATAATTTATTCCTATGGTATTTATTTCTTATGTTAGGTGCAACCTGATTAAACAATGCTTTTTCTACTTGCATAGTTTTTGGTTCATTATCAGATCCTACATGACTTACCTTGCTTTCACTCAACTGCATTAAGGGAAGATCAAAGTGAATTTCCATGAAGAGGAAATTATCTTTCTGATTCCTTTGCACTTGAGTTCTCGATTTGCCCAGGAGCAGGAATGATAGCATGAAAAGACAGGAATCTTAGAAACCTACAGAGTAGCTCACTATACAGTACTTTGAATGGCAACAAAAAAAATTGGCTCTGAGAATAGCTGAATGGTTATCTATTGCAGAGCTAATTGCTGTCCACAATTTTTCTGTTACTCCCTAGTTCTCCAAAGTTTGTCAAAAGTTCTAGGTATCAATTATCAGTGGTAAGACCTAAAACTTGCTATGGGCAAGATCTTAGTCTCATTGAAGCCCTAGGGCCATATCAACTCGTATAAAAATGACATAGCTCCATTGGCCTCAACAGAGATACACCAATTTATACCATAGGTACATAAGGCCTAATCCTGTGCTCCATATTCAGACGCTAACCAAGACCTAAATGGGAAAATCCAGTCAAAGAGCCAAAAAACTCTGCTGCTTTTAACTTATGACATTTCTTTCACATCATCTCTTTCATTGGGTGGGGGTGAGAGGAAGGGCATAGGGATTGGGGAGACAGGATTGGGCCCTGATGTAATGGTAAGGCGACATGACTTCAAAAGGCCATTAAGGCTATAGCAGAAGCAAGGAACTTCTTCCCCGGAAACCATTAGGAAATACATGCAGCTGTCACAGTGAGAGGAGGAAAGGAGGTGTGGGCTGGTCCTTCCCTCCCCAACCACCACAGTGTTCCCTGTGTACCTGAGCTGTCATGGGCACCCCAAATGCAGATTGCTTGATTCCGTCCCCCCGCCCATCATTCCCACCACTTTCAGCATTTGCATGTGCAGGAAATCCCCAGGGAACTGAAGGAAGCTGAAGTAGAGAATGTTCCTGTCCTTCACCCCCAGCACATCTGCCCTTGAAGAAGCGGAGCCCAAAACCTGCAAAGCGCCTTCTGTAATGTTTGGAGGGGGGCGGGATTCAGCTGTTTGTTTGCATTGTCTGTATTGAGAGTCAGGCCACTGGTACCCAGTACTTATGTGAGTGCCTTTCCCGCCATAGCTGTAGCCCTACAGGATGAACTGCTCCTTAGTCCTGTCTCAGGTAAAATGCTTCTTAATAATGGTTCTATGGCTGGAATGTAGGGCAATATTCTGCTTTCCCCTCTCCACAGAAGCACAATGGGTGAACTGGAAGCAGCGTTCCCCTCAAGGGCTTGCAGAGGGAGCTCATAGGCAGCCCTAAGGGCTGAGGTTGGAGTGTGATCAATGGGTTTAAAGTGTCAGAAGGGTAGATGTGTTAGTCTGTATCCACAAAAACAACAAGGAATCCGGTGGCACCTTAAGGTGTTTTACCCACAAAAGCTTATGCCCAAATAAAATTGTTAGTCTTTAAGGTGCCGCTGGATTCCTCATTGTATCAATGGGTTTGTTAGCTATATGAATTCAGGGGCCACACAGACCTGATTCTCCATGCAAGAGGAGAATCAGGCCCTCAACACTGCCTGGAGCAGCTATTACAGTCCATGGGCTATACCACAGTTTTGCCACACTGGTAGTTTGTATTGTCTTGGTTAGCGGGGAGGATTCAGCCTCTGGTATGCTTCCAGATAGGTCATTCACACGCAGCCATTTTTTCCCTGGGTGATGTGGCTTCCACCCTTATTGCAGTATACCTATGTATAGTAGTTCAGTGTTATTTATATTTTGTCCACAAGGTGGTAGCATAACATTAATATTTAATGGAAAGATAGTAAGTTTCTTAATTCCGGTCCAGCACCCCCAGAAGCTTTGTGGTATAGTGTTAGACTTTAATAATCACATAACATAAGGTGGGAAAGTGAAGTTCAAACAAGAATACCACAAAGCAGGTAAATATTTCTAAACAAACAGGCATACAAAAACCCACTCCAAGCCAAAGAAAAAGGTTACATGAGAAGTATGAACAACATGGACCAAAAACATGTAACTGAAATGAGTCACCCTGGGTTTGCTATTTTGATTTGTTTTGAGAAATAAGGGGGAAAATATTACTAACTGTTGTTCGTGACGGTTGAAATCAGCTGAGGTGCAGTAGTTGATCATGCTTAGAATCAAACTCGAGAAGACTGGAGGGAGGAAGATGTTGGTATAGGGTCCTGAGTTGTGGAACTTGTTCCTGCTGTGCTCCTCCAGAGCCCAAGTTCACCGACTTTCAAGACAGTATGCAAGATCCATTCCTTTAGCTAAGTAGTCACTTGACTAAGGCTCGGTTGGCTTCCCTAACGTTGATTGGGTTGGTTACCAGGGATCGTGGCTATTTCTGCAGTCTTTTGTGGTTGTACAGATTAAAGTGTTCTTTTAAAGTATGCAACCCATCCAGATACTATGGTGTTCATGGCGGAATAAGTCATAAGATAACTAAGTATGGATGTTAGTACTTAACACCATTACTCTGCTATATAATATAGTGAGCATAGTGAACACCTCGTGACGACCCATATTTTCCCATAGTCCACTTAACTTTCTTGGTTCATAAGATTACAGCCAATTGATTTGGAAGAGTCAATCTCCTATTCCACCAGAAATAAGAGCTTACTGTTCACTGAAATCAGCTGGCTTGACCCTCTTACCCAACTGAGAGTCTTCTACACTGGGATTTATATACTGTTGATATCACTATCTACATTACATGCTGGATTGACAGGCAGCGATCAATCCAGCAGGAGTCGATTTATCGCATCTAGTCTAGACGTGGTAAATTGATCGCCTAGCACTCTCTCGTCGACTCCAGTATTCCACCAAGGCAAGAGGTGCAGGCGGAGTCAACGGGAGAAAGTCAGTGTCTTCACTGTGATAAGATGGTATAAGTGTATTGACTTCAGCTACATTATTCACGTAGCTGAAGTTACGTAACTTAGATTGATCCCATCCCCTCCCCCCACCCCCTAAGTAGACCAGGCTTATGTTTAAAAACCTGGAAACTAATCAAGTTTTTTCACAGACCAGTACAGCGTTGGAGAGATTCTGGTGCTGGCCCAGTTAACTACAGCATTAACATTTCCTCTCCCATAGCAGCTGGAGATTTTCTTTCTTTAACAGTTATCAAAACCAGAAAGCCTAATCTTGAACTTCTTGGAGTTACAGGAACTACCTGCATGTGTAATGGTTATGTACATGAATAAGAGTTCGTAGGATAGGGCCCATAATGAGGGTTAGTATGCTACAGATTATAAGTATTGCACAAAACCATGTAATTTCTTAGCTTCCCAGTGGCATCTCTATATTTCGTGGGTGCTATTTCTGTGTGACCAAAATTCTTCATCTATGGCTTGTGTACTGAGTTTGGAGATAAAACATATAGCTCAGAACCACTTAAAAAGCTTTTCTTTGTAGAAATAATCACCTAAAATAAAATCATTTAAAAGGAAGTCTTAATTACATTTCTGTTTCCAACCCACACAGCATAATGAGGGTGGAACATGATTACAATAAACTGTTGTTCTGCAAATCATCATTAATGAAGTTAAGAGCAAAAATCTGGGTGCGATCAAACAGCGTGAGCCCATTTTTTATTGCATACTTGGAGTAAACATAAATCTTTTTGAAGAGCGGTTGGGGAAACCAGACATATCATATATCATCTTTCTTGTAAGGACAAATCGTGATCATATGGAAATAAATAGGAGTTTTGTTATTAACTGTAATAAGATCAGAATTTCATCTTTAAAAATACATTGGATCATGCTATATTTTTCTCTGATATACCGAAGAGCCCATTATGCAATATTTGTTCCCCACATATGTGATGACAGCCTGTAAACAAGTCACCCTTCAACTTTCTCTTTGTTAAGCTAAATAGATTGAGCTTCCCAATTCTATCATTATAAGGCATGTTTTCTAATCTTAATCATTCTAGTGGCTCTTCTCTGAACTCTTTCCAATTTATTAATATCTTTCTTGCTTCTGGCAGTGGTCACACCAGTGCCAAATATAGAGGTCAAACATCTCTACTCCTACTCAAGATTCCCCTGTTTAGCCATCCAAGCATCACCTCAGCACCACACACTTTTGGCCACAAATCACCCTGGGAGTTCATGTTCAGCTGCATGACCCCCAAATCTTTTTTACATGTCATCCAAGAAATGGTTTTAGAGAGATCTGGGTTTCAAAAAGTACAGAGCATCCACACTCAGAGTCAGGCCCCTTTAGTTTTGATTTTCCTCAGTTTCATTCATTCACGGAGTTTAAGGCCAGAAGCGATCATTAGATCATCTAGCCTGACCTCTTGTATATCATGGGTCCTTAAATTTCACTCAGTTACCCTTGTACCGAGCCCCGTAACTTCTGTTTAATGCCTTTAAATTGTCTCAAGTTGGGTATCTGAGGAATCAAAATTGCTAGTCACTTTTGGAAATGTAGGCCTCAAGATTTTTAATTACCCCTTTCCTGGAGATGCTCATGACCCCTGCAAGGTGTTAAGAAGTACATCCACTGACTTTAGTGGGTTTTGGATTAGGCCTATAAAATAAGCACAAGCCGCCTTTTCAGGAAGGCCAGGACTACTTGGATCCCATCCTCGAACCATCTCTTTTCTTCACCTCCACGCTTTATACTCAGGTGCGGGTAATGAATCACCTGAATATAATGATTCAATACAATCCACTTAACCTTTCCCCATCAGGATCAACATCTGCTAACACAAATGAGTGTTTCAAACAAACTCTTCCTGCCTGTTACAGAGAGTGATCAATCTTTACAGGAGAGTATCAGCATCAGAAGTGAGCAGTGCAAAAGGGTCCTCTGCCCTAGAAGAGATCACTTCAATCTCCTAATATAGTAGACTGCCCTATGCCAGGGTGATAGTGTTCTTTACAACCAACACAAAATTACAAAAATGCTATAAAAATATGCTAACTCAAACAAAATGTCAGTATGTGGATTCTCTCACCATGCACCAACACATCACAAAACACATTTCCTGTACCAGGCATCTTAATGAAAACAGTCACCATACGCACAATTTCCAAATGTGAAAACCTGAACATTTAAGGCCAGGGGAAATCTACCTCTGCAAAGATATTCACCTTCCCAAACTAGGCTGAGCACTAATGGTAGCTAATGTTTCGCACAGCACATACTATTGTTTAGGCTTGTCACATCTACGCTCATTTATGCCTGGACATTCATTTTGGAACCTTTGCACCTCTAGAGCTCCAGTCTGTCAGCACCCTCACTCTGGACATTACTGCAGCTTCTCTGTTCTTCAGTCTAATGCCTGCTTTGCATTCTCCTAGATTAGGCTGACCCTACATCCCATTTTGGCCAGGACCATCCCTCTTTTAAGCCCTTTCCTGGCCATCCCGACTTTTTTTCCAAAAGGAGGCATTTGTCCTGTTTTCTCTTGCTGACTTGCTTAGTTGGTAAAAGCAAACAGGACAAATGCCAATTTTGGGGGGGAAAACATGGGGTGTGGTATAGAGGGGGCAAGTGGAGATGCCAGCCCCACACAGGGGAGAAGCAGGGCTGGGAGTGGGGAGCAGAGTTGCAGCATGCAAGGCCCCTTGCAGGCTTCCAGCGACCGGGCAACAGCCTCCTGAGGGGGCCCACACAGGGCTCCAGCAACAAGGCAACAGCCTGGTGGGGCGGTCGGAGGGGCGCACAGGGCTCCAGAAATGGGAAACAGCCTGGCAGGGGGGCACGGTTCCAGTGACAGGCAACAGCATAGAGAGGGGCTCTCAGGTGAGCAGCTGGGGTGTCCTGTTTTCTCTTCGGGAAATATGGTCACCCTATCCTAGATGGAATTGAGATCTTGATTCTGAGACAGAAAAAGGGGTTACATATGTGTTTGGGAACAGAAAGGATATTTTCCTGATCATGTATCTGGCCTGTAAAGAGTTTTAGAAATGGGCTTTTATAATCCTGTGTCTCCACTTTTACACTAACTGGGATATTCAACACAACCTCTTGCAATGTCAGATATCTCAGAAAAGTGTTCATTCTAGATGCCCTCATCATTGGTCTCATATTTAACGACTCCTTTTTGTGTTGTGTATTGCTTGTTTTACTGTATTATTGCAGGTGGTTTTTCAATTAAGCTTTCACTACGTTTTGACTGTGTATTTATCATGTGGTACAGCAGCCTGAGAACATTATAAATACACAAATTATTAGTGTAAGGTTGGACTAACTCTGCTCCCTTTGAACTCACTGGAGCATTACCAAATGCTCTGCTCTTTAATGGGAGCAGAGTTAGGCCAATGCTGAGTACTATTGAAAAGGCTACCTGGAGATATTTACAATGTACGCTCTCAGTTTACTTCAGTTTTTCCTAAGGTCAGAAAACCCAGGAGCCATCTTTGAACCTCCAGGGAGTCTGGATCTGGACAGTTAAAGGTTTTATTGAGTTTTCATAGTAATGCCATTTGCCATTTTGTGTACCGAGATTCAGGCATAACTATGTCATCATAGCAGCATCTTATCAGAATTTCCATACTTTATTTTCTTGGCCTCATCTCCAGTTTAGCAAAGTTTGTTATCTTGGTATTTCATTTAGTTTAAAAAAAATGTATAAAAATTGCTCCACTAGGATCAATGTGAAGCCAACTGTGCCATAGTCCATTTAAGGATCCCTAATGTCCCCCAGGTCACAGGCACTGAGGGGGGGCCTAGTAGAGGAAATTTCTGAGACTTCAGGGAGGCACTAAAAGGGGATAGAGGCCCTGTGCAGCTTGTAATGTCCAGAGGAACAACAGCGACATTAAGAGGTTCTGCAAGAATTCCTATGGCAAACACAAGATGAATAAGTCGGGTGCTTCCCAGTCACATGACACATGACAGCAGCTATTTAGGCACCTGGTAGCCTTTGGCTACATTATTCCTAAAAAGTACATGCTGTTGATACATTGCTTAAGGAGCACATAACTGATGATAGCAATTTCCAAACAAAGTACGAAACCAGCATGCTATATATAGAATATCTCTGTGTTCCAAATGTACGTCGACATTGATGTTACTAGTATTTAAATAATAACCATCAAACTTTCTAAGACTAGACCATGGCACCAGTCCTTGCCAGACACAACAAAGTAACCAAATTTGGAGTTTCCAGGTCAAGACAGTTTTTAGTTATGACACTCGTTTAACAAAACGCACATATTCGGAAAAAGTCAAAAAAGTGAGATTACCCTCATTTTTAAATAACTCCAAAATGTCTTGCCTGATTTTTTTCAAACTTTCCAAGAAAATTCTAGCCAGGCATAGGAACAAGCCTGTGAAATTTCAGGTGGATTGATTTCATCCTGGCAAAATTAGGGAGGAATTCAAAGTCAGGCTTATAATGGAAGGCTTTGCATCCGTCTTAACTATGGAAGAAACAAGCATCACTCCATCTTGTAATATACTCTCAGTCAGAACTAACAATTACTTTGCCTCTGTTACTACAGAGTTGAGCCAAAAAAGCAGAAAGACACAAGGCCAAAGACAAACCAAAAGACACGATGCAGAGACAGAGGAAGAAGACAGAGTAAAAATCCGCCCCACATGAAAACATAGCTTACAGATAAGAAAAGCTGCCTCTGAGAAAGCTTGTTCAGACATTAGGAGATGACTGAAGCACCAGGGGATGGCAAAACTACCTAAGCTGACCTGCTGCAGGGAAAAATTAATGGAAACGAGGAGGAGAAATTGGCAAAAAAAAAAGTGACATTTGTCACTTAAAAAAAATCATTGTTAATTTTGACAGTACACAAAGCAATAAAATAAAAAATGTTGGAGTAGGTCCATACCAAAGGAATTCATTCTATAATGACATGCTTATAAAAAAATGTCAAAACACAATAATAAAGATATTGTAGAGTTATTTGTTTTTTTGTGCAGCATGCACATCTACACCACCATAAAAGGGAAAAAAATTATATGCTAGCTGAGTGTGGGGATGACAAGAAAAGGATCATAAAGAAAAGGAAGAGGGAGGAAAGGAAAGAAGGGAAAAGGAATGAAAAATAGTGAAGAGACAGGGCTACATTCAGATGAGGAGACATACCCAGCAAGAAGTTGTGATAAAGAGGCATCCTCATTGTCCTTTGGGATAAAGATAAGAATAACTTGCAGGAATTTCCATCCCAGAGGGCTAGACCTGCAGCTGGCTTTAGTAAAGCTATGCTGATTTTTAACAGTTGATAAATCAGCTGAGGATCTGCCCACCAGACTGCATAATCCCTAATTTTCTGACAGCAAAATGCTCTCAGAAGTGCTCATTGTTGGTCTGTGGGAAGTTTTATCACTTTTACCATCTCAATATCCCACCTTGCATGTAAACTTCAATTTATTTATTTTTCCTGGAGGAGAACCCCAGGCTCCCTCTTCTTCACTCTCACTTAGATCTGAGATTCAAAATGTCCAGCAAATTCATCCTGTTGCCTTGCATTTATTTTTCCTTCTGCTTTCTTCACACCATGTCAGTAGCGCAGCAAATGCCTTTCCATAGCTCCTTGCCAGGGATTAGACACTGGTATGTACTGGAAACTTAAGGAGCTTTCATGTCTTCTAATCTTTTCCCTACAGCTAAATCAATAGCTGCCTTTTCTAATCTTGAGAGATCAGCTGCACTGTACACAAACTATTTAAATGTCTATATACAGGTTCTTTCTAACATCCATGATAGAGTATGGTGCACATCCTAGGTCTGATCCTCCACCCATTGAAAAGACCCTGAATCTAATTTATCAGTGACCTCTGTTCCTTGTCCTCCCTGTCCCTGTCTTTTCACATTTTTCTTTGCCAGAATCTTGAGTGTAAGTCCCATAACCTGAGTCCAGGAAAATGGAGAACAACATGAGGAGAGGCTAAAAGGACTGCACCTATCACTAATAGCTTTATCCTAACCAATTGCAAACAAAATGAACAAAAGACCAGAGTCTTCAGGAAGCACACACCAACCTCAGCAACAATCATCTCCCTTTCTCCAGTACCCTGCTCCTTTTTCCTTTTTATCACTTATCATCTAATAGCAAAATATAAGGAACAACCTTACATTTTTGCATCCTCAGATCACTTGCTGAAGTCAATGGAAGCTTGAGTGTGCCAGGAATGCAGGACAGGACCAGATCTGAGGCCAGGACTATGCCTTTTACTTGTTTAAAAAGTGCTGTGCACCTTTAGGTTGACCTGGCCTAGATGAAGAATAATACATAACTAATAAAAACAACATAACCAAATAAATAAAATAAAATAACTATGTGGGTGAAACCAGCCAATACTCTGCTCTCGAATGAACTCACACAGAAAAATTAAAAAAGACAAAAACACCCTAGCAGCCAGGGGCAAACACTTCTCACAAAGCAAACGCTCCATACTTGATCTTTTAATACTTGTCCTCATGGGAAACCTACACAATCCCTTCAAAAAGCAAGGCTGAGAACTTAAATTCATAACTCTGCTAGATACCGATAACCATGGACTAACAGGGACACTGCTTTTATGCTCTTTAAAACAATTTTAACAAACCTTACTGCTGGCTAACCTTTAATTGGCCATTTCAAACCCTTTAAGCATAATAATCTAACCCCAATTCCCTATGTCAAGGGACTACCTCACCCCTTCTGCTTAAACAACTGTCCCAGTTTGTATTTAGTTCAGACACTTGGCTTCCTTCCCCGGATCTGAAGAAGAGAGCTGTGCAGTTCAAAGCTTGTACCTTTCACAAACAGAAGTTGGGCCAATAAAATACATTGCCTCCCCTGCCTTGTCGCAAAAATAGTTGTAGTAGTTTTACATTGCACTAAGTTGTGTTCAGACTGTTCAATTTTTCTCCAGATAGGAACAGACATATTGTAAATCATTATTATTACTTATATTGCTCGTAGGACCCAAGTCATAGGCCACAGCCCCATTGTGCTCTCTACTGTACAAACACAGAGACACTTCCTTCTATATAGAGCTTATATATGAGAGTGGGATGAGCTGAACTTGTGTGTCCTACATCCTGAATTGCCCCTATTCTGATAGACCCTCACTATTTTCCCTATCACTGATTAGTTTCAGCAGCTCCGGTGAACTGAATTTGATGCCACTGGAATTCTGCAACTGGGTTGATTCCGCTCCTGCTTCTTGGGCAGACAGACGATCAGACCAGTTCCAGGCTTGCAGCAGCAGGGCTGACCTTACCATGTGGCGAACTAAGGCAGCCACGTCAGTTGCCAGACAATGGGGGAGGGTGAGCACCACTAGGACCCAGAGTGTAGAAAATTGTGTCTGCTGCTGGTGCATATGTATTCTCTCTGCTCTAGATGCACAGAGATGGTGAAGTGCTGTGCTGGAGGAAGGAGGGCACAAGAGACATAACAGGCAGCAGGAGAAAAGGTGAGAGGGAATAACAGAAAGCAGCAGGGGCTGCCGGAAGAGAGAGGAGAAGGAGCCTCTTATGTACCTCTCTAGCACCCCCAGGAGCCTGGACTGATTAAGCCAGCTTCTCAGGGAGCTTCCTGTTTCCTGCTGCTTCCCTGAACCCACTTGAGGAGAACAGGCAGTCAACTGAAGTAGTAGGAACCTGTTAGGCCCTTAAGATGCTGATATCTTCCCTCACTCAGGCCCTGCTACGAGCCTGCTTATTTGTCCCCTTCAGTTGAGTTCATTGCCATTGTGAGAATGCTTGCAACCCAAAACCTAGCACTGCGTGGCACTTCAGATCAGCTGTATGTCCAAACAATGGAAACTTCCTTAAAATTGTGAAGCTGATGGCTGAGTTTGATAGTAGATTGTGCAATACAGTCAGTTGAAGAACATTTCATGAAGCTCAAGGAACACAGCAGTATATTTGGGATGTTTTATGATATTCCAAAACTCCTCACTATACCTGAAGAAGACCTACACCAGCAATGCAGGGCACTAGAGACAGTGTTGACACATGATGACATGCACGATATTGATGTGAGTGATTTAGGTGATGAACTGAATGCCCTTTCAAGATACATTTCATCAGGATCAACTCCAAAAGCTGTTCTGGAATATATGTGCATAAATAAGATGACCACCTTCTTTACAAATGCTTCTGTTGCTCTGTGCATACTTCTAACACTTCCTGTAACAGTTGCCAGTGGAGAACGTGGCTTCTCCAAGCTGAAGTTAATAAAAACACATCTACGCTCCACAATGTCACAGGATAGGATAGCTGGCCTTGCAATCATCTCAATATAGCATGAGCTGGCCCAGACTGTGGACCTTCAGCAGGAAGCAGTTCAAATCTTTGCAGCCAAGAAAGCATGGAAAGCACCACTTTGATTCTTCAAACAGATAAAAATACCAGTGTTTACTATGCAGACAAAAAAAGTTACATTTGCTGTTCAAGTGTTTGAAAGTTAAGTGTTACTTAAAATTTTTGAACAAAGCATTTTAAGTTGTAAGTTCTCCTTTATTGGGTTAGGTAACAGAGCAGTATCATGAGAGGAGTAGAACAGGAAGAAGCAGAATTGAGACCTTTCAAAGTTTTGGCCCAAGCGAGGGGGAATGGGGGCATCATTTGAGCTCCCCACCTCAGGTCCCAAAATGTTGTAGGCCGGCCCTGTGTAGCAGCACCAAATTCAGTGCACTGGAACTCCTGTGAGTAATCAGTGGTAACAGAGATAGCAAGAGTACTGCTACTGGCAACGGGACAAAGCACCAACGTTATCTCTCCTTTTCACAGAAACATACTTCGCTTTATAAAGAATTGCTTAGCAAATATTTTAATACAAATAACCTCAGCACAGCTGCCAATGATGGCTCCATATAGACAGACTTGTTTACATTCTGGACCAGTGCCTTAAAACTTGCCCTGCATATTCGACAGAAAGTTAACCCCAGAACATGTATCATCACTGCTGCAGGGAAAATCTCCAGAAAGATAACATCGTAACCTAACTCTCCAACTGAACCCAGGACATTGACCATGTTTTATAACATCAAGTGCCCTTGTAGTCACTCAAAGTAAATAAGCAAACAAAAACATGCAGGTAGAATCATGTAACAACTGGGGTTACTGGGGCTTGCACAGACATTTGGCTCTGCACCAACCCTCTGCCTTAACTTGAATAACTACTGAAGACAGGGGTGGCTCCGGGCCTCAACACGCCAAGCGTGTGCTTGGGGTGGCAAGCTGCGGGGGGCTCTCTGCCGGCGCCACGAGGGTGGCAGGCAGGCTGCCTCTGGTGGTTTGCCTGTGGAGGGTCCGCTGGTCCCGCGGCTTCGGTGGTCCGCCAAAGCCGTGGGACCAGCAGACCCCCCGCAGGCAAACTGCCGGAGGCAGCCTGCCTGCCGTGCTTGGGGCAGCACAATCCCTAGAGCCGCCCCTGACTGAAGATCTAACTTTGTGCATTATTTTAAGATATTAAATGGATCTTTTCAAATATTTTGGTCATCCTAGCTCAGATGTTAGCCTCTTTCCTTTTCTGGTATTGGCTTAAAAAAAAGTATGAAAATGGATGCTGAAGAAAGAAAATTCTGCCAGTAGCAGTGTGCTTAACGCTCCTCCAGAGGAGTGATGCCAAAGATCATTTTTTAGGTCTGCTAAGAAGACATTAGTGGCTATCATGAAAATGTGGAACTGCCTGGATTTGTTCTCTGTAGCAATACTAGCAGCACAGAAACTTTCATGTTGGTGAGGGGGAAGGGAAGATTGTTTGAGTTACTGCACAGCATGAAAACTTTGCAGGGAATGGTCACAGATGAAGAAAAGTCATTCTAGCAGAGGTACCATAATAACCTTTAGATACCAGGGTTCTTGGAAGATGGAGAGCAGGGCTGGTCCATGGAATTTGTATCTTGTTATCCTGGACTGACCAACAGAGAGCTAGGTTAGTCTTTTGTTGAGACGCTCCACTGATTTTGTGTTGTACCATAAATAGCCACCTGGGGAACTAGAGTGTTACTTGTTGCTAAACAGATTATAAGTATAGCATAATACAGCCAAACCAATCCAGAAACAGGGGTCCCTGACAGTCTATAAGTCCCCACCCTGCCCCCTGCTAAATCCTAGTGCTCAATGCTATAAATATTTATGTGTAAGTTTCTAAGAGGAATAAAGATGTTGTCCCCTTCTATAGCACCTTAAATTGCATGTCAAACTGAATGTCCTTAGGTGGACTTCTCTGCCCATCTTTAAATCACAGGGAAACTAAATTAGCTGGGTTTCTAGTTAAACTTTTGTGGGTCATGAACCTTGTATAGGCAATTGCCATCAGTATCCCCAGCTACGAGTCTCATAGGTATCCATATTAAAAGAACTGAGCCAAGGGTGTTACCTAGAGGAAAAGGAGTGAGTAAAAGGGATATGTTGCTTGTGTAGGCAGAATAGTAGCTAGGGTCCTGACAGCCATTGTAGGGGGTGCGCCTAAGCTCTGCCATATCCTTGTGCAACTCCTACTTAGGCTGGTGAGCACTCACTCATAAAAGTAGTCCTGCTGAAGAAGCAGTAATGAAGTGTCACTGCTTTCAGTGCAGGTTATGAAGGAAGGAAGAGCTACTTCTTCAGCTGAATCCTTCAGGTCAATAGCTATGGTTAAGAAGGTAGAGCAGAAGCAGTCTCAAAACCATCATCCCTCAATAAGGTCAGAAAGCAAGTGAATGACTCACCTGATTTTTGGTGAGACCCTCAAATACAGCCCTAACTGTGCTAAAAATACCCAGTGGTCCTTCCTTATAGAAAAGTCATACAGAAGGTAAGAGAAAATGAAAAGTGTACTGTAGGTTTTTTGAACAATCCAATAGAATTTATTGGAAAATTATATCCCTGTTATGGAATTCTATAAAATTGTTTTTTTAAAAAAAAACTAGAGAAAGAATATCACTCTATTAAATTCTATATAGTTTTAGAGTAATTTCTCTGGAAATCTATTGGATTCATCCCATTACATTCTTCAGGATTTTCCCTTTTGGATTTTTTCAATGCCAAAGCCAGTGACTTCCTGGAAGTTATGCGTTGTCCTTTTCACTTATACAAGGAGAGAATTCCTCTGGGAACTGAGGCTATGGGCAGTGCCCAGATGGTAAGAATCAAGCAGAATGTATTTCTCCTCAAGAGCAGTCTTACAGCTGTTCTAAACGCTGCTGGATACAGGGCTCTCTGTTTTGGAGAAATCTAAGTGCAAGAAAATCCTTCTGACAAACTAACCTATAGATCACTCTCTATAAATCACTGAATGACAGCACTCACTTGGTCTGCTTCGACAGTGAACAGAAAAAACGGCTTTTTGGTGTGCTGGTTGGTGGCAGAAGCAGCAGCCACATGTGTGTGCAATTTTGAGAAATCGCACACCATGCAAAACAAAGGAGGTGAATAACTTAATGAATTCTCTCCTGCCCTGTATTCATGGCAACCAAGAGCAGTTCCAGTGCGGTGTAAGCTATGCATGAAGGTAAGGGTGTCTGTGACCTTGGCTTTGCACACTGCCTGCATTTAATGATGTGGCAGTTGTTGAAACAGAATGGGAATACTGAAGATGGCCCAGAAAATCTTGGAATATCAACACTTGGTGCAGAATCCTCTCACCTTCCACCATGTGAAGCCAGAAAGAGGGAAGTGGTGGAAATCCACTCTGCATATTGTGAAAAGGTTCTATGAGTAAAGCATTCTTCACAAAGTCCAAGATATACATTAGTCGGCACGCCTACCTACAGTGTGAACCTTAAATGGAGATGATGCAGTGTTAACTCTGTATCAGTCAAGTTATCCTTCTAAAATTCCTGCTGGAGACATTGTTTTTTCCATGTTGTCTCATTGTCAGCAAACAGTCTCTTTCACCTGGTGTTGAGCATGGCGCAAACACAGCAGAGAGATTCAGGAATCAGAACGGCACAGTGCACTGCAACAAACTCTGGTTATAAGCTTGGATCCAAGTGTCAAGCATACAAAATGCCTCATATTTCATGAGGAGAGGACTCCTGGGTGGCAGGGATACTGCTATGAACTACTCCAGACTACTGATTACCAGGGTGAATTAGTGCATAAAACATGGGGTCATCACATACACCAGTTAGCTGAGGGAGAGCAGCATTATAAGGATGTGAGTGTTAGGAGGAATAAAAAGTCTGCTCTGGATTCTTGTTCTGAACTTGACACCAGTGTACAAGGAAAGTCTCTGTGGGAGAGTTTGGAAGCCTTTGGCTCTCATCTGGTAGAGAAACAGCAGTTGTAAAATCTCAAGAGACTAAGGCCACCCAAAGCGTGTCAGTTTATCAGCTGGACAGCTTTGGTGCTTCAACGGATGCCAAACCATAAGCATATTGGCAGGGGAAAGAGGAACTGCGGCCAGCACATACAGAATGGATTCTGAGTTTCTCCATTGCCTGCCCTTCAGAGTGTGCTTAGAGTGCAGGACAGATCTTCATCCCTGACAAGTCTGCTATGCACCACTCCAGTGGCACAAAGAAATCTTACATCTGGATTTAAAAGCTGCAGTAAGATTTCTCCAATACAGAGGAACCCTCAAAATACCCAGGAGTCAGGTGGGTCAAAGGAGAGTCCAGATCAGTGGTCAGAGTTCACACAAGAGGTCAGATACAGTCAGGAGATCCAATTGATGGGGAAGATACAACAAGGCAGCTGATGGGGTCAAGTAAGGCAGCAAGACAGGGTCAGGTGAGGCAGCAAGCTAAGAGTCAAGCAGGCCCAAGTGGCAACTAGCAGGCAATGGTTTGTTGCTCCGACAAGGCCAAAAAGGAAGCAGGAAGTTTATATAAGGTCACCAGCCAATCAGGATCAAGAGATTCCCATTCAAAAAGCTTCAGCCACGTTCAAGCTGAGTTCACCTGCAGGAGAGGTTGAGGTGGAGCCTGGGCATGAAATGGATCCTCCTTCTTCTCATTTTGCAACTTGGTAAGCTGAGTGTCAATCCAAATACCAAGTTCAATGAAGGTGTTGATTCCTCTGGGAGACTCCATGCAGGCCAGTTCATTTTTTACCTCATTGCTTAGGCCTAGTTAAAATTGATGCAGCTGGACCGACTCATTCCAAGCCATATTTCCTGCCTGCTGTTGGAAGCAGGCATATGCAACTCTTCTCATCCAGGAGCTTGATGGAGCCTCTGTAAGTGTGCTCTATGGTGCAGGCCTGGTGTGGATCATAGAAAATCATTGCAAAAGCCCCAAGAAGGACTCTCAGCTAGCCAACACAGGATGCTCGCATTCTAACAGGAAAGATACTCAGTCTAGGGCTTCGCTGGTGAGGAAACTAACAACCAGGCCTACCTTGGCCTGATCAGTCATGTGGACTTGGGGACACAACATAAACAGGAGCCTGCACGGATTCACAAAACATACCGTGGGTTCACTCATGATGCTCTGGTAAAGGTACCATGGGCTCAGATACTGAAGGAGCTGTGATCCATGGGGCGTTCTCCTTTGCATTCCTGTAATCCATTCCTGAAGGATGTGGGTTTCTACCTGGAACTGGTCCACCATAGCCCGTAGAGTGTGCATGTAAGAGTGTGATTTGCTTCTGAGGATTTGGTGTTCTGGAGGGTGCCAGTAACACTACCCTTGTGGGTTCCATGCCCCCTTTCCTTGGAGAAGGAGCAGACCAGGTGAGATCGAAGGCTGTCTGAGCAATCTCTGATCCCCAGGAGGCAGGCAGATCAAAAGGCAGTCCAGATCAGTAGTTAGAGTTCACACAAAGTCTGATAGCCAGGAGATCCAGCCCAACAGGAAAATACAGCAAGGCAACTGAGGGGAAGGGATTGGGTCAGGCAGCAAAGCTGAATTGGATGGGGCAGCAAGACAGAGTCAGGCAAGGCAGCAAGGCAGGTTCAAGCAGGGTCTGATTAGCAACTAGTGGGCAGTGGCTTGTTGCTCAGACAAGGCCAGAAAGGAAGCAGGAAATTTATTTATGGTCACTGACCAATCAAGGTTAAGACCCTGCAAGTAGTGTAAGACTGAAGGGTGGCCCCGCACACCTCTGTGAATTCCCTAGTAATTTGATGAGTCAAAGTGGTGTGACAGCCAGTGCTGCCTCTCAAGAACCCAATGAGCCTGGGTTTGAGACTGGGCTTTGATACCAGAGTCCCCACAATTCTAGGGTGACCCAGGGTTGTCATAACAGCTTCTACACCACTGTAAGAGTGTGGCCAAGGGAAAGGAAGTCCATCTGGAGAGGTGTATGCCAGTGATCTGCAACTGCCAGAAATGTTCTGTGGGGGCCATGGGTGGCCAGTGTAATATAGCGTAACCTTCAGGCTGTTTTACATTGCATGTACCAGGGTCCGCAAGATGAGGGACAGCAGTGGTGGTATAAAGCCACCTTTGCATCCCTTCTCCTGGGCATATTGTGGCCAGGATGACTAAATTCAGCACTCCTGTTCCCTACTTGCAGAGACGTGGTAAAGAAAGACAAAAATATTGTATTAAGTTAGCTATGGGAAGGCATCTAATCCAGGCAGTAAATACAATGAACACAGTGTTACTAGCAGATGTAAATTGATGAAAACACTGTCTAAAGGAAGTGCATTAATTAGTTATCATTTGTAGTACCATAGCACCTAGGAGTCCTAGTCTCAGACCAGGATCTTACTGTGTTAGTCACTGTTTAAACAGAGAATCTTCTACCCCAAAGAGTGTTATTCTTCATTCTTCATGCCACCATCTACCTGCAAGCAAGATTTTACTCTGCTGTGTAATAGAGGTTACTGTGGCAGTGTTTTACTTTAGGGTACATCTACACAGTAGCTGGGAGGGTGCTTCCCAGTGCGGGAAGGCATATACGTTAGGGCTGCTCAAGCTAGCATGCTAAAAATAGCAGTGTGACTGCTGCAGCACAGACACCAGCATAGGCTATTACAAGCCCATTCAACCCTTTGCTCTGTTCTTAGGCAACTAGCCCAAGCTGTTACCCATACCCATGCAGAAGAGAAGAACTACCTGAAAGGGGGTTCCAAAGAGGATGGATCTAGATTGTTCTCAGTGGTAGCAGATGGCAGAACAAGGAATAATGGTCTCAAGTTGCAGTGGGGGAGGTTTAGGTTGGATGTTAGGAGAAACTTTTTCACTAGAAGGGTGGTGAAGCACCGTAATGGGTTACCTAGGGAGGTGGTGGAATCTCCTTCCTTAGAGGTTTTTAAGGTCAGGCTTGACAAAGCCCTGGCAGGGATGATTTAGTTGGGGACTGGTCCTGCTTTGATCAGGGGGTTGGATTAGATGACCTCCTGAGATCCCTTCCAACTCTGATATTCTATAATAACATCATCCTGCTATTTTTAGTGTGTTTGCTTGAGCAGAGCTAATACTTGTCTGTGTACTCGTGCTGGTAGGCACACTCTTCACCGCAGTATAAACTTACCCTTGATGGAATAAATAAGAGTAGTCATCAGAAGAAAAACAATAGAAATGCAGTAGCACTTTCTCAGACTATTCAAAACCTGGCTGTTGAAACATAAAATAGAGCAATCATTTTCTTATTAATTTAATCAATGACTGGTATTTGGTGCTGACTTGAATTAAATTAAAAGTAAGCCTGAGAGTGAGAAAATGTCTGTGTTATGCAATATAATGAAGCATGAGTGGCCAGGACATCTATCAAATGAAAGGGAAATGGGCCACTAGGAATTTCCATTATCCTACTGACTCTGACATCAAAAAGTGGCTTAGTAATGGTTTTCTTACTCACATGATCCTGCTATCTTTAGAGGAGAGGGAAAAAGCCAAATAAATGACCTTGCCACAAAAATTATGGGTTTGATGCAGGAATTACTGGTTGAAATTCCTTGGCCCGTGCTATACAAGAAGTCAGACTAGATTATCATAATGTTTCCTTCTTAAATTCTAAGAACCCATGAAAGACCTTGGCAGAGCCTTTTTACACACACTACCTCACATGTACCTTGTTCATTAGATGTTTTGCTATTTTCATATGAAGATGAGAAGGATGAAGAACAACTAGAATGTTCTCACTAGTTTGGTTCTATGGTTTCCCCATAAATATCACACCTATTAAAATAATTGTTTTGACATCCAAGGTCAGAGTGAATGGTGAGTCTGTACAATAATACAGACTGAGCTTCGATTTGGAACTTTTATGTCACTGTTCAAGTACATCCTTCCAAAGCAAACCTGCATGGATACAAGGGGTGGCATAGTGCATAACTCCAGCTATTAACATAACTGTGACTTTCAAAAATTCTCAGGCAGCTATATTCCACTTTCCTTTAGGAGCAGCATCTTGATTTCTCTTTCTTTCAAATTGAAATTCTGAAGTGGCTGATGCAGTAAGTATCCTAGTCTGATACTAGGACAAATCCATCCTTGGTGCAATTCCCATGGACTGGTGATATGGATTCATTATATGACTAGAAATGAATTTTGCCCACTAAATTTCAGAGGATGACTATGTGTACATCCAGTTTCCTGGTTCCAGTGATTTTATGTTCCACAAGGAGTAGTTGTAGTTCTGTGAATTAAGGGATGATTGTTCCAAAATAAAGGGAGAATTCCCTGTGCTGTATTCCTTATCTAGCAAAACAATGAGGAGTCTGGTGGCACCTTAAAGACTAACAGATTTATTTGGGCATAAGCTTTCGTGGGTAGAAAAACCTACTTCAGATGCATGGAGTGAAAATTGCAGATTCAAGCATAAATATGTATTGGAACATGAAGAGAAGGGAGTTACCTTACGAGTGGAGAACTGTACTGGCAAAGCCAATTCAGCCGGGGTCGATGTGGTCTACTCCCAATAATTGATGAGGAGATGTTGTTCTAAGTCAGCTCTTGTCTCTTAGCACCCCTCCTCTACTTACGCTACATTGATGACATCTTCATTATATGGACCATGGGAAGAAGGCCCTTGAAGAATTCCACCTGGATTTCAACAATTTCCACCCCACCATCAACCTCAGCCTGGACCAGTCCACACAAGAGATCCACTTCCTGGACACAAAAGTGCAAATAAGTAATAGTCACATAAATACCACCCTATACCAGAAACCTACTGACCCCTATATTTACCTACATGCCAAGCCCTAAGATACAACCGCATTTGCTCCAATCCCTCAGACATAGACAAACACCTACAAGGTCTCTATCAAGCATTTTTAAAACTACAATACCCATCTGGGGAAGTGAGGAAACAGATTGACAGAGTGAGATGGGTCCCCAGAAGTCACCCACTACAGGACAGGCCCAAGAAGGAAAATAACGGAACACCATTGGCCATCACATACAGCCCCCAGCTAAAACTTCTCTAGCATATCATAAACGAACTACAACCTATCCTGGAAAACAATCCCCCACTCTCACAGGCCTTGGGAGACAGGTCAATCCACGCTTACAAACAGCCCCCCAACCTGAAGCAAATATTCACCAGCACCTACACACCAGACCACAGAAACACTAACCCAGGAACCAATCCCTGTAACAAACCCTGTTGCAGTCTCTGTCCCCATATCTACTCTAGTGACACCATCATAGAACCCAACCACACCAGCCACACCATCAGGGGCTTATTCATCTGCATATCTACCAATGTGATATATGCCATCATGTGCCAGCAATGCCCCTCTGCCATGTACATTGGCCAAACCCGACAGTCTCTGTGTAAAAGGATAAATGGACACAAATCAGATATCAGGAATGGTAACATACAAAAGCCAGTAGGAGAACACTTCAATCTCCCTGGACATTCAATAACAGATTTAAAAGTAGCCATTCTTCAACAAAAAAAATTCAAACCAGACTTCAAAGAGAAACTGCAGAGCTACAATTCATTCGCAAACTTAACACCATCAATTTGGGCTTGAATAGGGACTGGGAGTGGCTGGCTCACTACCAAAGCAATTTGCCCTGTCTTGGTATTGACACCTCCTCATCAATTACTGAGAGTGGACCAGATCCACCCTGACTGAATTAGCCTTCAATACTGGTTCTCCACTTGTAATGTAACTCCCTTTTCTTCATATGCCAATATATATTTATTCCTGGATCTGCAATTTTCACTCCATGCATCTGAAGAAGAGGGTTTTTTACCCACAATTTTTTTTAAGCTTACGCCCAAATAAATCTGTTAGTCTTTAAGGTGCCACCAGACTTCTCACTGTTTTTGTGGATACAGACTAACAGGACTACCCCTCTGATACTTATCTAGCAAGGTCACACCAGAATGGAAAGAACTACAGGCTATCAGACAATGTGGGAAATTCAACATTTATGTACAATGGTACTTAGGCCAACAATGAAAGTTTTATTTGCTTCTATGTTGAACATATTAGAAACAGGAAAGTTTGATATAGAAGCCTACATGAATTTCCTCAAAATTCCCAAAGGAGTCTTAAAGAAAATCTGGGTTTTAATAAAGACATAGAATTGTACATAAGCACAGAAGATAAGCCAGATGTATCACGGGTATCCAGCACCAATTGCAAAATCTGTTTCATACTGACTTTTCTGTATACTCATCAGCTGTAGAAACATCACTAATCTATGCTTGTGTACTGCTTTCATCCACAGATTACAAAATGCAATACTGGAGATAAATCCCTCAAGAATAACTTCTCTACATTTAACACACTGCATCTGCCTTTTACTTCTCCAACACCAAGAGCTGGATAAAGTTCTTCTCATGTGCAGTAGCAACTTCTTATTGTTAGCCTGAATACTGGCATAACAACAGAGACTAGTCTAAGGATATTGAAATATACATTTGTCCATATGTGAACATGCTATGCAGCTCGTAAACACAGCAACTCTCATATTTAAATATGCCCCTAATCCGATTATAAATCTCCCTTATAAGTAAAAATGTGTCTTGCTTTCACTTTGAACTTTATCTTGGCTGTATGGAAATATCTTGTCTTTTTATTATTTATTTAATTACATGCCCTTAGTTTTGGCTGTCTGTATCATAGATGTCTGGGTCTTGTTAGGTTTTGGTTTGTTACAAAGCTTAGCTATCGTAGTTCCAAACATACAGTCATTGAAGTCAATGACACATTTTCCCTATTCATTTTTAACCCTCTTTTATTTTTAAACAGATAATAACGTGTATTACCAAAGGAGATAAATAATACACACTATAGCTCAGTATGGCCCAGTTTAATGCCATTGCCTTCAATGGAGTCACAGTATTATTTTATTATTATTGTTTATTTGAATTGCTTTAGCACCCAGAGGCCAGAGTGCCACTGTGCACTGTACAAACATACCAGAACGATGGTCCCTGCCCTGAAGGGCTCACAGTCTAGTATGAGAGGCAGTGTGAAGGAGAGTGAGAGAGGTATGAGGAGAACCAGGAGACAGTAGAGTCAAAAAGGCTGACGGAGTACAGGACTTCAACAAGGAGAATAGCTGGAGGTGTCAGAAGCAGCCGAGAGGTCAAGGAAGAAGAGGATGGAGTACCAGTTCTGAGTTTTCGCCAGGATACGCCAGTGATGAATTTGTTCTATTGTACTTTAAAAGTGCCATTCATTCTCTGAAATGACTATATATAAAAAAAGAAATAAAATTAAATAAAATAAATGTACCTACCCTCCGCCTGCATTCAGAGACATATCTGTTTACTTTATTGGCTAAAGTAAGTTTTTTATTTTCATGCCAATTAGCAATGTAGAGACCAAAGAGCTATAGGAAAGTGTTCTGGAGTCAATTATGATTCACCTTTCATAATTCAAACAGTTAATAGACATTAACTGCCACATCATTGTTGCTGGTAGTGCCTGAGACAGAAAGAAAACATGATCTTCAGATTCCAGGTTGAATTAACAGTTCCAGCAGTTAGAAAATCAACCTTTTAACTTAAAAACAGAGCAGATTTCATCTGCAGGTCAGAGAGGGGATGTCTACACTGCAATTAAATACCCGTGCCTGGCCCGTGCCAGCTGACTCAGGATCACAGGGTTTGGGCGGCGGGGCTGTTTAATTGTGGTGTAGATGTTCAGGATCAGGCTGAAATCTGGGCTCTAGATCCCTGCGAGGTGGGAAGGTCCCAGCACTCGGGCTCCAGCATAAGCCTGAACATCTACACTCAGGGCCGGCTCCAGGCACAGCGGAGGAAGCACATGCCTTGGGCGGCACATGCTAAGGGGCGGCATTCCATCCATTCTTGGGGTGGCCCAATCCGGGTGGGTTTTTTTTTTTTTTTGATTGGGATGGGAAAAATGGTAGAGCCAGCCCTGTCTACACTGCAATTAACCAGTGGCTTAGTCCAAGCCCCGTGAGCCCCAGTCAGCTGGCACAGGCCGGATACACACTGATAGTCAAATGTAGGACCCTTAGATACTGTTTTACTTTTCAGAGTAGGACCCCACTTTAATAGATTCACCAGACCCCACTTTAATAGACTCACCAGCCTTGGGGGGTTGATATGTTCCAGGAACTTTAGAAACTACAGTATGGCCTGCAGAATATGCTTTTCACCTAGTTTTCAGAAGTGGCCTCTAGTGGTAGGTGCCTTCATTTGTGAGTATGCAGTTTTTGAAATCTGGGGCTTCATATGCAGAAGTGCTGAGCATCCACAATTCCACTTAAAGTTAATGGAAGTTGTGGGTGCTCAGCACCTAGGAAAATTAGTCAATTACTGTCTCAAGATGGGCACCAAAACCAGCAGCACCCTAAATTATAGGCCATTTTTTTTTTCAAATTTGGGACTACATGTATAAATTCTGCAAGACTCCTTGGCTGTAATCAAATCTCTCTGGTCTCATCCAACATTTATCAGGGAGGTGACCAACAGCTCATGCTAAAGCTGGTTTTGATTCCAATGATTGTTATCAGGGCCTGCTCCAGGCACCAGCTGAGCAAGCTCGTGCTTGGGGTGGCAGATTCTACGAGGCAGCATTCCATCCAACCCTAGGGCAGCACGGCCCCCTTTTTTTTTGTTCTTTGCTCCGGCTGCCCTGTAGGGGGTGGCAGCGGGGAGGAGGGGAGCACCCTGCAGCAAACTCGGCAGGGCAGCCCACATCCTTCCCTCCCCGCCGACCGGAGCTGAGCCTCCTGGCAGGCGACATGGCAGTCGGGACCGTGTGGCGAGTGCCCCGCTGAAGCACTGGCCACCCCCTTCTCTCTCTCCCCCCTGTTCCCTCCCCTTCCCCCCAATTAGATCAGGCACACACTCTGCAGCACAGGGAGTCCCCTGGCTCCGGCCGTCCTGTATAGGGTGTTTTGTTTTGCTTTGTTTTCTCCCCCGCTTTGCCGGCAGAGCTGTTGTTTCTCCCCCTGCTTTGCTGCTCCAGCCGTGCGGTTTTTGTGTTGTTCCCCCCTGCTTTGCCGCTCCAGCCGCGCCTTTTTTTTCCCCTGCTTTGCTGCTCCAGCGGCCCTGCCCCCCTCCCGTATTTTTTTTTTTTTTTGCTTGGGGCAGCAAAAAAGCCAGAGCAGGCCCTGATTGTTATGACCTGGAAAAGCTGTTGATTGTTGAGCTAATAATGGTTCAATTTTGCTGTTAATATAGAGCATGAAATTTTAGCAAAGGTTTATACACCACAAGGAATAAAGGAACTTTGCCAGCTTGTATCTTCCTGGGCAGGACCTGGTTAGAAAATGTTAAAATAAGAGTAGACAAAGGCTTTCTTACAGTTTGGTGCCTAAAATGTTGACACCAATACAATTCATTCTAAGAGGCCAAATCTTATATATCAAGTTTTTTCAGCCAAGTCAAATCAAAGGTTTTTTCTCCATCCACTGAGATAGACACATGGGAATATCATGTGTTACATTTACTGGGTCATATTCATTCCTAGACCATTGGCCTCATTCTGCTTCTTAGAATAAACTACATAATCTACATAAATGCAGAAATTTTGGTTGTCAAACATGGGAAAAAAACTTAGAGTGAGTGGAGGGGGAAAAAATTATACAAATGATAGAAAACAGAGTAGATTAAAATCTACAAGAAAGTTAAATAGAAATCTGCATAGCTGCCTAGAGAAAAGCCCAAGTGGAGACAGGATAACTGCCTATAGGGATATTGTTATTAAGGGGAGAGGTAACAATTACTGTCATTCAATAATGACACAACAAGAATGATAACTATGCAGGTAACTATCAATGAACACCAGGTCCCGAGTTCCCCAGAGACTTCTCTCTGCAGTGTCAGGTCCCTCTCACTGGAATCTCACAGAAATTACGTTAGTTGCCTCCAAAGAGACAGAGCACACACCAGCCTGTTAGTGTAGCTGAAGACTCCCACTTCACTTGAAAATAACAGCACTGAAATGGTTTATAGTAAAACGCTGACACGTTTATTAACAAAAAAGCTGAGATTTAAGTGATAAAAAGCAAGAGACAAAGATAGGGTAGTTATAAACAAACAAAAAAACAACAGCAACCAAAACACTTTCTAGTGACTGAAACTTACTTTTAGCAAGTTGCAATCTTTGCTGAATCAGTTTTCTCACATCAAGTTACCAGCATCCTGAGACTTCCAGGCCAGGGGATCCAACTTGCACGGAATCAGAGGGTTCTGGTCCCTTTGTTCCTTAAGTGATGGATAACTAGAATGTCTTTTTGCTCCCCCTTGTATTTCCCAAAGTTCATTGTCTTTGTCTCAACAGAAAGGAAGACTTCCTGAGGTGCAAACTCAGGCCCCAGAGTGCTCACCAGGCTATTTCTACCCCCACTTGGTACCTTGATGACAATGTATTTTCATTGTCCTATGCCTGGAATCAAGCCAGTCAGACAGATAAACCCACATTCCTTCGTCTAGGGCAGGCTGGATTTATGCACTGCCTTCCAAATGCATGTGAAGAACGTATTTCCAGCACACATACATAATTCTTTATATCCAACCTCTACATATACCACACAATGATTTTTGAGCCCAGCATGTCAACAGTTCACATACACCTTATGTGATATGTCTTAGATACATATTATACAACAGTGTGTTGGGGGTAGTGGGTGTGCAAGGCCTGATATGAGTGACAGTATAGGGGACCTTCTGCCAGTTGGCATTAAGGGATGATGTATGCACAAGCCCCAGGTGTGAGAACAACATTCAGACACTTGTGTCCCTGGACAATCAGCAATCGGAAATAATGAAATCCTAGAAGTTGCAGATGGGAAAGAGTTATCAGATCTTCTGGATCATCTTCTTGCTAGAACAAGCTTGTTAATAATATGCTCTCCAGTGCTTTGTTCTGACTTAGATGAAAAGGCTGCCTCTCCCCACCTAATGGGGGGAAACCATGAAAGTCAACATTACTTGATAAGTTTAAAATAGGAACAGTTTTTCAAGTACACAATTTTTTAAAAAACATTTTTATTAAATTTTTGCTTTTTCAGTTTTTATTTTTCCTTTTTTCCTCCCCTCATTCCTCATCCCCCCCCCTTTTCCTTTTCTAATTCAGTAAACAAAAAACAAGGAAAAACAGATTTTTTTTGCTATTCTATTTTAATTTCTAGATTTAATAAAAAGGACATTTTTCAACAAAAAAAATGAAAGATTTCAGCAAGCTCTAGTTATGAATACATATGAGAATAACTATATACCAAACATATTACCATAAGTCTATGCACTCAACGTTGCAGCTAACCTGGAAGTTTCTTGCATGTTTGGGAATCCCCCATCAGGGAACTGAAACAATACCGTATTAGCTGACTGTGACAGGGTGGCCCACCACTTAAGATAGCATATAGTGGTCAGCCCCTCCCACCACCTGGCATGGCCTTTTAAGAGTTTAAGGCCCAATAAAGAGATACAAAGAGCTAAGCAGGGATAGGGATAGAGAAGACACAGTCCCAGAAATAAGTAGTGGTTGGGAGAAGATAGATATGGTTTCTTTAAATGACCCTGGCACAGTGGAAGGGGCAATGCTCCACTCTTCCCCAATCACTGGGAGAAAGGGGACAGCAGAAAGGCTCCCCTCACAGGGAAGGCAGACATGGTTAGGAGAAGGCTGGCCTGCTGAACCCTCCAGGCTGGAAGGCTAATCTGAGAGGGAGTTCAGCTGAAGGGAGCAGGCAAAAGTTTTGCAGCTGACTATTCCAAGGCCAAAGGCCTGAGACACAAACCCCAGCCCCAGAGAGAGGGCTGAAGGGGAACTCCTGTTTGGAAGAAGGAGCCATTAACTGCTCTAAAGGCAAGAGACAGAGTGTCAGCTCACAAAACAACCCAGTTGCTGCAGAGAAGGGCTGGGGACAGTCTTTGAGAAAACACCTTCCTAGTTGGCTAAGGAGAAGCTGTGAGAAACCACAGACCCAGGTTTCTCAGATGGGGATAGCAGCAGAGGTGAAAGTAAGCCGGTACAGCATGGTACGGTGTACCGGCAAGAGCCAGTACACTGTGCCAGACTGCACCGGCTTCCACGGTGGGGATTTAAAGGGCTCTGGGCTTCCAGCCGCAGAGGGCCACCCAGAGCCCTTTAAATCCCGTCCACGGCTCCAGCGGCCGGGCTGGGGCAGGGATTTAAAGGGCTAAGAGCTCCCCCAGCTGTGGGTAGCCCAGAGCCCTTTAAATCCTGCCCACAGCTCCGGCAGCTGGGCTGGGGCCAGGATTTAAAGGGCTCAGAGCTCCCCACAGTGGCAGGAGCTCTAGGCCCTTTAAATCTCAGCCCCAGCCTGGCAAGGCTCAGGGTTCCCTGCAGCCGAGGGAGCTCTGGGCCCTTTAAATCCCACCTGCAGCTCCGGCTGCCGGAGCTGCAGTCGGGATTTAAAGGGCCCGGAACTCCATAGCAGCTGGAGTACCAGGCTCTTTAATCTGCCAGCAGTACCTGTAAGCCCTGTAAGTTACTTTCACCTCTGGATAGCAGAGACTCAATGAAGCCATGAGCAAGCAGGGTGAGGGTAAGAACAGCTCAGGGAAGAGGCTGAGGAATCAAAGAAATGGTCCCTGTCTGACCAAAACAGAATCCCTAGACTGGAACCTAGAGGAGAGGGCAGGCCTGGGTTCCTCCATCTTTCCCCTAGATCAGGTATTAAAAGAGGCCAAAAGTGACAAGTTCCAGATGTCAGGAGACAGGCGCAAAGGCCATTAGCTTTTGATTTTCCTATTTTTGGACTTTTTGTTCACCTTAGGAGGAGAATGGATAAGTAGTGACCTGGCTAGAGGGTTTGGCCACAGAAAAGGACAGATTGCTATGGAACCAGAATGGCTAAAGGGAGCACTAAACTTTAAAAAACTCTGCAACACTGCACCTGAACACATGGATACGCTCTGGAGGTGAGAGGCTTATCTACCCTGACCAATCAAATAGTGGGAGTTTGAGGCAAATAGTTAGAAAACAATCCATAGGTTGAAATATGTTTTCACATGCTACATGGTACAAATTACAATGCAAAACCAGTGTTAAAAAACAAAGTCTGTTCTCAGAGGATTCGGGAATAATTTGTTCACTCTAAATAGTTCACCCAGCACAATTTAACCATAGTTTGGGCCAGATTCTGAAATCTTTACTTATATTGAATAGTATCAGAGGGGTAGCCGTGTTAGTCTGGATCTGTAAAAGCAGCAGAGAATCCTGTGGCACCTTATAGACTAACAGAAGTTTTGGAGCGTGAGCTTTCGTGGGTGAATACCCACTTCGTCAGAATGGACACAAATCAGATATCAGGAACGGGCAAATACAAAAACCTGCTAAGGAGAGCATTCAACTCACCTGGCCACAAGCAGACCTTTAAAGGTGGCCCACCTGCACAAAAAACTCAGGACACAGACCTTCGAAAGAAACTGCTGAAGCTTCAAGTTTCAGTCTGTAACAATTTGACACCATCAGCTCGGACTAACAAAGACGGTGAATGGTGCGCAATTACAGAACCAGTTTCTCCTCCTGGTTTTTCACCTCTACTGTAGAACAGGCCCCATCCTCCCGGATTGAACACCTCATTAACTCTAGCTTGC